>NC_092224.1:63104242-63374242 GCF_036320965.1 Panulirus ornatus
ACCGATAGAGTGTTCTCATGTAAGTCCTGCCGAAAAGACTGTGGGAGACGAGGCACCACATAACCCTGCCAGGATGGTGATGGGTTAGGAGTCATCATGTGGTTGGCTGCTACTGGTGATGAAGAAGCCCCAGGATATCCCGGGGTCAGGCATGGCTAAGACTACCCAAGCTTCAGCTGCACACTCGTGTTCAGCGGCATGTTGACTGCACGGGCCAGGTCTTGCCTCCCTGTGGAAGGTGATGGCGGATCAAAGGCGGTTCCAGTAGGTGACGAAAGCCCATTGAAAATTATGACAGGCTTGTTCATTGGGTCGTTAGGGACGAAAGTCTGCTAACGGAGGTCATATTAAGTCACTGTCAGTTGCTGACTGTGTTGATCACAAAGGATCATCTGCGATGCCCAGGTAGTATGTACCGTGTCTATATGACTCACTACGCTACTGTGTTAGGTGTCTGTCGTAGAGGTTATGCAGTATGTGTAGTGTCGTTGTATAATGCCGCTACACTGCTCCCCTTCTACCCTTTCTTTTGTGATAAACACTCAGATGCAACTGTTGGCTGGATGTTAAGTGCAGGAGTGAGTGGCGAGAGGTCCGATCAGGTCAGAGGTGTCCACGTCAAAAGTGGTGGTCAGGTCAGAGGTGTCCACGTTATAAGTAATGGCTGCAGAATGCGGGAGGTTTCTAGATCAGCAGACTGGTCATGAAAGGTTGCCTTGACTTGTCAGAGAGACGTGAGGATAGAGAAGCAAGTTTAGGGTTAGTGGGATTATGGCGGGCAGGGGAGGGTGGAGAAAGGTTAACAATCAGCACTATGTGAACGGGAACAAATGTCTCTCTCTCTTTCTCTCTCTCTCACACATGTAGGGGAAGCCAGTGTAACGGTTGTTTACGTCTTTTGCAATGATGATAAGTTGACAGGATAAACATCAATACAGGCAACAATACTTTATTGAAGGGGACAGAGCACTACGGCTCAGGGTATGGTGCTGCTGGTTGTGGAGGAACAGCTGGTGTGGTAAGGAGAGGTCCCACTGTGATGGTGCACATGATAAGTCAGAGGCACATAGTTGGATGCTACTTAAAGTGGAGAAGTCCCAGAGGGCCACTAGAAATAGGCTATTCAGATGCTACCGACGTAGTTGTAGTCTGAGACAAGATGACTGCTTCTTGTCTGACACAGTTGGCGATCACAGGAGGTGTGGCTGGGCACCTGCTGCTGTGTGCATGATAATGTCGGTATGAAGATGGTCCCAATAGACGACGATGGCACCTTGGGAGTTATATACATGTTTAGTCATCGGCGGAAGGCCAGTGTTGAGGTCCACCAGTGTTGAGGTCTTTTTCTGTCTTTGAGGCCGAAAGTGTCCAGCTGCTAATCTCTGACCTGAGTAGTGAGCCTGTGTCACATGAGGCAACGTGATAATACTGTCATTTCGTAATGTAATGATTACGGAGGACCTGCTGTGTGATGTTGAGGTGTAAGGTAGCCATGATTGATTTCGCCACCACGTCAGGTCGCTGTCAGAGAGTTTCCACAGTGTGTGTACTGATGCTACATAACGTTGCTGAGGAGTCTTTTTACACTGAGAGTGGCAGTGTAATGATTACTGATGATGTTCACAGTGGCTCAGGTAAGGATATTCTCGATGCGGTCTGTACAAGCGTGAATGGGACGCTTGCTGTTGTGATACCAACCTTCACTTTGGAGACGAAGAACCTCGTACGACAGGAGGCATCAGTGATGAGGATGATGCATTAGTTATTCCTATGGATTGTCGGACGAAGCCCAGGTTGATTGTGGGAGTTAGGTGGTGGTACCAGTATTCAGCACCTCTTGGTATGCTGTGAAGGTGAGACCAAACATGATCTTTTATCCCCTTCTTCGCCATTTATAGTAGCTCCATTGGGTGGTGGGCACGGAGGAAGACCACGCGAAGAAGGCAAAAGTGAGTTTAGGAAGGTGTTATTAGATTCAGGGTTAGGGAGTCAAAGTGTCTTGGGTCTACGAAAAATCCATAGATGAGAGCTGTAGGATTTGTTGATATTCCTTCCATATTAGATTAATAATGACACCAACAAGCTCATTTAACTGACCAAGCCGAGAGGGTGGTAGGACATAATGAAACAGGGTTGGTTGGCTATGGTCTTGATATGGGTGATGATAACGTTTGCACGACTGATCCAGATCTGGAGGTTATTAGGTATGCTCTGGAGAACGATGTAGGCGGGAGAGCTGTTTTCGGCGCACAAAGCACAAAGGTCCCATTGTTGTGTCTCGCGGGCACTGGAAGGTGAACATGAGCATTCTAAAGCATCCAGCCAGATGACACTCGCTAAGGATGTCTTCATACTAGACTATTTAGATTTCCTCGCATCCCAGTGTTGAGTTCCTGTGTGTGTGTGTGTGTGTGTGTGTGTATGTGTGGCAGACGCAGATGTGTGCAGTCTGGATCATTCATGTATGTGGTGAACAGTGATGTGAACATTGTGGATCGTCAGATATGGCGGGATCATGCTATTCGTGAACGCTTATGTGAACATTACGTGATAAGGCCATGTGAAAAGTGAGCAAAGATGTCAGTCACCTCGTGTTGTGAAAGTGGTCTCAGGATGGGTTCTGATACATCTGAATACTGACGCAGATCACCTGCGTTCCGTGTTGATCAGTAGAATACAACACACATATATATATGTTCGCATGTCCAAAACACATTTCAGAGTAACAGGTAACTTGATACACGTGAATGTATTTACAAGAAGGAGCAGAGACGGGGGCCAAGTATGGCCTTTCTCTCTTAGGCTCAGTTTTCTGTGCTTGACGCTACCTCGCTAGCGCGGGAAATGACGACTATGTATGAGAAAAAAAATTATAAAGAAAACATATATATACAACCATACAGTCGCACGCCATTACAGACATACTTCGGTACACGCACGCCAGGGTAATTACTTACAGAGACATCGAACTCTTAACATACACAGTAACGCTGTTGAACAACTTGCCAGATATTTGCACATACGTAGATCAACGCCCAAGGCCACACACAGCACACCCAGGCTGGGGCAACAGACGTTATATTCCCTTGAGCAAGAAGGCAATATCCTTGAACACGTCTCGACCGATGATGGCGTAGCCTTTGATGTTGCCTTTTAGGAGTCGGATGAAAAGGCCAGGACGTCGTGCTAAAGGGTCCTTCCGTCATGTTAAAGGGTCATTCCGTCGTGCTGAGTGGGTTGTAAAGTCACCACACCCTCCTTCCTACGCCTACCTTCACTGGTGCTGCTCCTAGGAACTCCAGAATGACGCACGATAGACATCTCTGATAGACATTACTCAGAGACATCCCTGAGATCCCTTTGCGCAAGCGTATGCCGGTAGCACGTCAGGCGTACTCACAGCGTAAGATAAACATTCCCCTTTGGGAATTTCGCGTAAAGTATACGAACGCAGTTTGGGGTTAGTTAGCGCATACAGAGGATGCTGATAACGCCCATTTCGTCTCTACTTGGGTCGTTTATCTCTGGCCCTCTAGAGATATGGTGGTCGACGCGCTCTGGTATTTCCTTTGAATCCATTGTGTGTGTGTGTGTGTGTGTGTGTGTGTGTGTGTGACGCGTTTGTAAAGTGAATCACAAACGGAATTCTTTCCCTCCAACGACAGAATCATTACGACTGGTGCTGAGTGTGTCTTGAATTCCCAAAGTTTATGAGGACCGTAGCTGACGTAAATCATTTACAATCATCTTCACCATTTGACCTAACACTTACAGCTCAGGATTTTCCAAAATCACAATTGGTTATTGTACTGCAGTAGAAAAAAAAAAATCTGTACATCATTCTGTTTATATTTTTAGACTAAGCCACATGAAGTTCGCATGTTGTGTGGACCACTGAAAAAAAAAAGTGTATATTTTACATTATATTCAACAGATATTTTTTGGTTTACCGCAGAATTGTATCCCTATTGTTTTACCAGACGACACAGAACAAACATAATATTTTGTATTGATAAAGATAGCGTAAAAGGAAAAGGAGAGAGAGGAAATGTAAACTATTTCAGGCATGAAACATTTGTGTCGCCTGCAGTGAAGCGTTGTTATTGAGAGCGATATTAAATATGGATGGAAATATTGTTTTGGAAGATATAAGACAACGCACGGCCAGAGATGGATCTCTTTTCAGGTCATAATCTGAGTTTCAGGTCAAAATCTTTTACCAGAAACGTAAATCAGGCAAAACTCCATGCGTAGTTATGGGTCTTAAGCCATCTACTTCAGTTTTGGGTCTTAAACCATCTAGTTCGGTTTTAGGTCTTAAAGCATTTAGTTTAGTTTTGGGTCTTAAACCATCTAGTTCAGTTTTAGGTCTTAAAGCATTTAGTTTAGTTTTGGGTCTTAAACCATCTAGTTCAGTTTTAGGTCTTAAAGCATTTACTTTAGTTTGGGGTCTTAAACCATCTAAGTTCAGTTTTAGGTCTTAAAGCATTTAGTTTAGTTTTAGGTCTTAAACCATCTAGTTCAGTTTTAGGTCTTAAAGCATTTAGTTTAGTTTTAGGTCTTAAACCATCTAGTTCTTTAGACTTTAGGTACCAACTGCGTAGAGTTTACACATAGAACTGTTCAAATGAGGATTAACACAGGCTAAATCTGGACGAATATTGATTAAGAAGTCTTATGCCATTTGTTTCTGTAGATGCTGGGAAGCATTGGTATGAACTGTGATGAGTAGTCAGACCTTAAAGGTTCTTGTTAGGACTAAGGTCATGTTGGAGCTTTCATATGTGACTCCCGACGCAGGACGGACAGAAGCGAACGACGCTTTAAGGACAAAGTGATCCTTCGGTGTCTGCCGAGGTGCGCAGGCAACACAGAAACGATTCCTTCATCAGCCTCTCTGGTTTCTCCCTACGCGCATGCGCAGCCGTGAACAAATGACTGCTTGCTTCAGGTAAAAAGAATTTTAGATTAAACATGATAATGACGCTTAGAGTAAGAACACTAACATATAGTCTTAATAAGGAAAACGAGAGAAATCAAAAGGGAAAAAAGGAATTATGTCAGTGTTGCTGAAATCCATCATGAGCGACCAGCAACAATTTGGTAAAAAAAAAAAAAAACTACATCTAATGGCGTACACAAAACGATCATAAGCTTTGATGTTGCCTTTGAAAGACGGGCTAAAAAGGCCAGGCCTTCATACCCAAATTCACTGAATATATCTCTAAGACTATGGAAGAAAATGGCAGAAAGTATGCGAAAGGGGTAAAGAAAAGAAAAAAAAAAGTAATGTTTGAAGCTGTGGCGAAAGTGAAAGAAAATCTCTTAGGCTAAATTGTAGAAGCTACACTGAGCAGAGTGTGTACGAAGCTGATGAAACATTTATTACTAAATGAAGCTGAAAACTAGAGCAAAGTATGTGAACTCCTCATGGATGAAAATAGGAAATTGTTTCCCAAACAAAGGTAAAACATCGGTTCGAATCCTGACTACGGCAGTCATTCCGCGGTCAGCCCAGTTTTCCATCATCTCTGTAGTGTTAGTCGATAAATAGTGTACTTGGTCTGTACTACGATATATATATATATATATATATATATATATATATATATATATATATATATATATATATATATATATATATATATATATATACACATACAAAACCTTCACTTCATTGTGAAGAGATATATGCAACAATCTATATATATTACATTCAACTGCTGTTTCCAGCGTCAGCGAGGTAGCGCATCAAAACCACACCTTCCTTTCCACATCCAGGCCCCACAGACCTTTCCATGGTTTACCCCAAATGCTCCACATGCCCTGGTTCCATCCATTGACAGTACGTCTACCCCGGTATACCACATCGTTCCAGTTCACTCTATTCCTTGCACGCCTTTCATCCTCCTGCATGTTCAGGCCTCGATTGCTCAAAAACTTTTTCACTCCATCTTTAGACCTCCAATGTGGTCTCCCACTTCTCCTCGTTCCCTCCGCTTCTGACACATATATCCACTTTGTCAATCTATCCTCACTCTTTCTCTTCATGAGACCAAACCATTTCAAAACGCTCTCTTCTTCTCTCTCAACCACACTCTTTTTCTTACCGCACATCTCTCTTACCCTTTCATTACTTACTCGATCAAACCACTTCACACCACATATTGTCCTCAAACATCTCGTTTCCAACACATCCATCCTCCTCCGCACAACTCTATCTATAGCCCACGCCTCGCAACCATATAAAATTGTTGGTACCACTATTCCTTCAAACATAGCCATTTTTGCTATCCGAGATAATGTTCTCGCCTTCCACACATTTTTCAACGCTCCCAGAACTTTCGCCCCCTTCCCCATCCTGTGAGTCATTCCGCTTCCATGGTTCCATCCGCTGCCAAATCCACTCCTAGATATCAAAAACACTTCACTATCTTCGTTCACACACTTTACCAAACTCAGTCACCAGCTTCTGCAGTTTCTCACCCGAATCAGCCACCAGCGTTGTATCGTCAGCGAACAACTGAATCGCTTCCCAAGCCCTCTCATCCACAACAGACTGCATACTTGCCCCTTTCGCCAAAACTCTTGCGTTCACCTCCCTAACAACCCCATCCATAAACAAGATAAACAACCCTAGAGACATCACGCACCCCTGCCGCAAACTGACATTCACTGAGAACCAGTCACTTTCCTCTCTTCCTACTCGTACGCATGTCCTACATCCTCGATTAAAACTTTTCACTGCTTCTAGCAACTTGCCTCCCACGCCATATATTCTTAATACCTTCCACAGGGCATCTCTATCCCCTGTATCATATGCCTTCTCCAGATCCATAAATGCTACATACAAATCCATTTGTTATTCTAAGTATTTCTCAAATCAATTCTTCAAAGCAAACAACTCATCCACTCATCCTCTACCTTTTCTGAAACCACACTGCTCTTCCCCAACCTGATGCTCTGTACATGCCTTCACCCTCTCAATCAATACCCTCCCATATAATTTCCCAGGAATACTCAACAAACTTATACCTCTGTAATTTGAGCACTCGCCTTTATCCCCTTTGCCTTTGTACAATGGCACTATGCATGCATTCCGCCAATCCTCAGGCTCCTCACCATGAGTCATACATACATTAAATATCCTTACCAACCAGTCAACAAAACAGTCACTCTTTCTTTTTTAATAAATTCCACTGTAATACCATCCAAACCCGCTGCTTTGCCGGCTTTCATCTTCCGCAAAGCTTTTACCACCTCTTCTCTGTTTACTAAATCATTCTCCCTAACACCCTCACTTCGAACACCACCTCGACCAAAACACCCTATATCTGCCACTCTATCATCTAACACATTCAACAAACCTTCAAAATACTTACTTCATCTTCTTCTCACATCACCACTAGTTGTTATTACCTCCCCATTAGCACCCTTCACCGATGTTCCCATTTGTTCTCTTGTCTTACGCACTTTATTTACCTCCTTCCAAAACATCTTTTTATTCTCCCTAAGATTCAATGATACTCTCTCACCCCAACTCTCATTTGCCCTCTTTTTCAGCTCTTGCACCTTTCTCTTGCCTCTTGCCTCTTTTATACATCTACCAGTCATTTGCACTATTTCCCTCTCTCTTCTCTTTCACTAATAATCTTACTTCTTCATCCCACCATTCACACCCTTTCTAATCTGCCCACCTCCCACGCTTCTCATGCCACAAGCATCTTTTGTGCAAGCCATTACTGCTTTCCTAGATACATCCCATTCCCCTCACGTCCTTTGCTCTCACGTTTTGCCATTCTGCACTTAGTCTCTCCTGGTACTTCCTCACACAAGAGTCCTTCCCAAGCTCACTTACTTTCACCACTCTCTTCACTCCAACATTCTCTCTTCTTTTCTGAAAATATACATATATATATATATATATATATATATATATATATATATATATATATATATATATATATATATATATATATCAGCATATGCATACACATAGAGAGACATGTACATGTATGCAATTATACATATTCATACTAGCTTGCCTTCATCCATTCCCGGCGCTACCCCGCCCCACAAGAAACAGCCTTAATTTGGGCATTCATTGCCTGTACCGTCTTGGCTAAATTAAAAAGATGAAGGGAAAAATGCCGTAGAAATTCAGCGAGGAATTTACATCATATGTCTGATTCAGTGGTTGTGGGAGGAGACTGCATGAATGTTAAGCAGGTGAGGAGTATGATAAGATGACTGGGCTTCACTTCGCTCGTGATGACACACACAGCCAAGAAACAGTAGCGAGTTGACCCAGGAGCAGGACAGACGTGGAAGAAAGAGGAGGATAATGATTAATAGGAGGTGGAGAATGATGATGAGAATGATGATGATGATGATGATGATAGTGACAAAATAGATGATATAGAAAATGATTCATAACAATAATCATCAGGAGATTGAAATCATTGATTTTAAAGAAAGAAGTGTGGGGGAAAAATGCTAGTGCTCATGAAACTGAAGGAAAGGAAATGGGATTAGTGTGGGAGCAAAAACTATCAACTAATAAAGAATGAAACCAAGAAAATGAAATAGGAAGAGGTGACGGGACCTTGGAAAATGAAATGAGAAACGAGGAGAAATGCACGCAAGATTTCACAGATTAGTTCACATTAAGCCGCAATAGCAGGTGCAATGATCCAGTAATGTGTGATTAAAGGCTTCAATTTGGAACCTTTGATGCTTGATATTGTAATAAGCAAATGGTGTGTGAACCTGCTCACTGCAGAATAGCAGGCAATTACGACAGATATCACACTGTGAGGGAGAAAAACCCACGCAGATTCCTACACTCGCTAGTACTGAGGAAAACAGAACTCTGACATTATTATAAGATATTCAGGAAATATAAGTACGAGGTTATGTATAGTGCGTGACATCTGATTAGGGCAAAGAATAAGGAAGTTTGCAAGAATGGAAGCGAAATAGTTATCTTAATCTCTTCGTCACATATCTACGGTACTTGTCTGGCCACAGTATTTAAATCATGTACGAGCACCAAAGAGGTGACCAGTGTTAGAAAAGTAAACGCCAGAATATGAAAACCATAGTAATACACAGGACCGTACTGATGTAGAGTATTATCTACCAGAAACAAAAAGATATCACCACAAGAACAGGGTTAGAACATCCTAGAGGAAAAGCAACAGCCCAGATATTGTGAGACAGGGAAACATTGAAGGCACTGAGCTCTCCACTTGCAAGACACACCAAGATATGTATAAGCCAGCAATGAACAAATGAACATACACCAGAGGAAGAGACACACCCCGAGTAGTGACCTGGGGAAGATCATTTTTGATATGTACGAAGCAAAATAATTTGAGAACTCCTGACTGCAAATAAATTACTTTAATAAAGACGTTAGGACAACTTTATTATGATTATTATTATTATTATTATTATTATCATGATTTATTATTATTATCATTATTATTATTATTTCTTTTTTATTATCATTTATCATTTGTTATCATTATTATTATTATTATTATTATCATTATTATTATTGAAACGGATTAATGATCGAGTCAAAGAATAAGGAGACTTAAGAGAAATGGGAATCTATTCCAATGGGTTGAGGTAAGATTAAACTAGAGTGGCAGTTTATGTACTTGAAAGAAGACAGTAAATCAGAGTGAGTGTGATCTTACTACAGTGAACACTCATACAAACATACAAACAACCAGACATCAAGTTGGCTGAACTCAAAAGAAAGTTTGATCAAAGTGGAAGACATTCTGAATGAGCTGAATCAACCCTCACCATTTATGTGGTCTGAGAACTTGAACTTTCTTTTAACAGTGTGAAGGAAGAACAGAATACGAGTGTAGTTAACAATTACAAGATAGCAAATGATGAATCAGCCGATGAAAGTAAACTAAAATGGGGGTAATGAATCTATCTCAGACATTCAACTCGTGACAAGTACAACAACGAAAAATGAATGATGTAAATGGTATGGGATTCTTCTCATATTCTTAAGTTAATAAAACCCGTACTTCAGATATATAAAAGTTATGAAATTAATTACAACTTGTAATATAGAAATGGATGAAGGTGAAAACGAGAAAGTAATGAAGAATGTTAACATGGTCAGTGACGTGGACTTTCATTTTTACAATTAAAGTGCAACAAGATTGAAGATCTAATTGCATATATATATATATATATATATATATATATATATATATATATATATATAGATAGATAGATGATGGTTCTAGTGATAGTAACTTTGATACAACGATGATTCATGAGAGATTAAATCCAACACTTAGTGGATTAACACCATTTGCCATGACTGTATTAAACAGCAGATGCCGTATGTTCAACACAAGGATCGGATGAATTCACTATTAAATTTCTTGAGTAAGACAAAAGCTCCAACAGCAAAGCCTCTAATGTCGATACAGACAACATTTTCGACGAATGCAGCATAACAGATATTCCTAAGACTGGCCCATGTATCCCCAGTACACAATCAGGACACAAAGGAAGGGTTTCCGAATCTGCACATACAGATGTAGACCAGAGAGCTAGACATTACATGTACTAAACGTCTGGACGAGTGATTGAAGAAAACGCCCTCTGTGACACCTGCTTAGCAGCAGTGGCTGTACAAACGAAGGCCAACCTGAATTTATGTTGGTTAAAGCACACAAAGTAACTACTATATCATTAGAATATCACCCATGAAACTCCAACGCAGAAGAATGGTCAATCTTGTTTTGGTCTTTCCCATGAAATTTGATAAGGTGATTTTAGTTGTTTTGTAGACTATGAGTGAAACAAAACTTGATAACTGACCAAGAAGATGAATGAAATAAAGATATCCTAACAAACAGAAATTTCTAAGTAGAAGCAAATGGAAAGATGTCAGATGAAGATATGCTGTTGGATGTGCCAGAAGGGACGGTATTGGCATCAGTAATGAACACAGACAGAGAAGTAAGAAGCACAGTCAAATGTTTCGCAGACGACACAATGGTCAGAAAAACATTACAGGAGCAGAGGAAGACAAAGAGAACGTGCATAAAAACTTCTGTCCATCATGGACGGACAGACGAGACTTTGAGTGAAGAAACATTTGAGCAAATGTCATCATGGAACATCTTTCTTTATATTGGTTGAGACACGTGAAAAGGTCCAAATAGGGATTGCGACTGAAGGACAAAGGAGACTTGGAAGTCAGAGAATTAATGAGGAGTAAGATCTCAAAGACCACGTCTGAAAAGACTGTACTACTTTTGAGCCAGGGAATGAGCAGTGTGTAATGAGGACTTGCACTCCGAGAAATACAATACTGACGATGATAATATTCCATGTGCAAAAGATGCAAATTTAATTCCCGATGTTTTGCAGGGTCACTAACTATGCAAGCTGAAATTAATAAGCTGGAGAAAATTTAGATATATTGCGAGTGAAATTGAGAGGATGTAACACAAGAACTATCAGGAAAGATTAAAAGAAATTAAACCTTACAATCTAGAAAGAAAAATAGGACGATATATATGGAAATTTATTCATGGTAGCGAATAGAAAGGCTCAAAAGAATATATTGGAATTAAAAACTTCACATATTGAATGAACAGAGAAATGAAATCGTCCATGATTCATATGAATGTATCAAATGGGCATCAACCAGAGGTATCTGAAAACCGTTAAGAAGGATAAGGTGACTCTTCACTGTTTTTCCAACGAGATTAGAATTCTGGTTAATGTGAGCACAGAAAAACCTTCAGAAGAAACTCAGGCAGCTGTTGCAGGGGAGTTCCGGATCAACGCAGAACTGACAACTGCGCTTATAGTAGCAGAAGACAGTGATACTGTGAGGTAAGGAAGGTACTCGGTGAGCGCTACGCGGTAGCCTTCCTTCATGCATAATCTCGTAGTAGGCGCTAATACGTACATGTATTGTTTTTCTAGAATGGTTATAGTGTATGTAAAAGAGGTGGGACAGGGTAAGGGATAATTCAAACTGGAAGAGAAGACTGAAGTGTGTGTACATGTGTATTGTGTAAGTTTCAGATGCATGTGGTTCACTTTGTGGAAGCTTGTTTTTTGTGCCTTATTTTATTCCCCTGGTAGACTGGGGATGCGTATTTATGTTGTGAAAGAGGATCCGATAAGCTAAGTTAAACATTGTTCTTCGTGTTCCTCGACGGATCACTACAGCCTCTCGAAGCGCTCTTAGGCATCGGAGGAACCAAGGATGTTCAATGTTTGTACTTTGTCCAGGCCACTGAATTCTCTGCAGTCTCTTCCATACCTTCTGGACTCCTTCGCTTAGGAGGTATGAACCGACTAGTTTACTTTTCAGTCATTCGTGCTCTTCTACGGTGTTCTCAATGTAAGGTTATTTCTAATTTGTGACGAATGTTAGAACCTTATGCTATATCCCCTGATTCTTCAGAAAGCGTGATGTAGAGGTGATGGACACTGGATGGTGGAGTAGATATAATCATGACTGAGGTGTAAAATGTTTGGATCTCTGGGTGATGCCAGAATCTGTACAAACTGGCCAGGGCCACTTTCACCTGTGTGGATTTCCTGTTGATATGACCACTTACTTATCAAGTGTCTGGATGTTAGTGTGTGATTACCCAGGATTTTGTAGCCCTTATTGTCTGCTGTCATGTTACCTTTTGTGATTATATAGTTAGGTTTTATTCTATCGAGTACCACTATACTTCGTTTTTGTTTGCTTTTATCTTCCAGTCCTTTGCGAGTTCCCTTAGCTTGGTTGCCTTTGACTGTCTTTAACCACTATGTTCTGGAAGTGATGTGTTCCAGACTACTGTTTGTATGGCGTTCTCTGCACAAGTGTTCATGCTTATGGCCCGAATCGGTTGGGAATGTCAGATGTGTCAGTGATGAATAACGTTGGCTATAGGACGCAACCCTGAGGGACGCCGCATGGCAGAGTGAATTTGGGTGGATGTCGCACAGTTGATGATGATTTCTTCAGTGCGTTGGTCTGTAAACGTACACAGTAGCCTTTCTATGATTTCTGGTATGCCCAGTTGTAGTAGTCTGTACTGTAGGTCTTTGATTCACGCTTCGTCAAAGGCAGTACTTCTGTCTCTCTGTAAGTGGACAATTCATTTCCTGTCCTATGGAGATAACATTGTTTTCTGCCGCAGTCGCCATCACCGAGGTTATTCTTTTGCCCCACCATAGACCGAATTGATTTGGGTTATACAGTTTTCTTTCTTTTTTTTAAGTGTTCAATTAGCCTAAGGTTTATAATTCTTCAAATAATGTTTTTCTTGGACTTCTGCGAGGGATAAGGGGCGATGGTTCCTCGCGTGTATGTCTGGCATTCCTGGTCTTGGTATCATTGTTAGTCTGACCTCTGTAAACGTTAGTATATCTACTCTCTCTCTCTCTCTCTCTCTCTCTCTCTCTCTCTCTCTCTCTCTCTCTCTCTCTCTCTCTCTCTCTCTCTCTCTCTCTCTCTCTCATATCTTCGAATCTTCATCCAAACCTCAGACTTCTCTTGTCAAGCCTATACTGGATTTAAAGAAAAAAAAAAAAGCATTAGCATAGCCATGTGGTCTGCCGCCTCTGTAACTTGGGGCGTCCTGGCTTTCGTCCTGGGCGAGGCTCGGGCCTGGAAACGGCAAAACTGCAAACATTTATCCATACAGGTGCCTTATGGCTGCGGACACCTGCACCCTTGACGTGATATGTGGATTATGTATGACTCAGTGAACGCTGAGGGTAATATGCTAAGGTTCTGAGCGTATGGAAGTGGATGAAGGTTTTTGGGAAAGGGAATAGACATGACTTACGTGTGAATAAAACGGAGATGAGGGGCAGTGGAACATTTTGCAGGGGTGGAGGGAAAGGTGCTCGATTCAGGTTTGCTGGGGTGTGTTGAAAAGATGGTTAGATGCAGGTACGTGAATCCTTCGTTATTAAGGGAAAAATTGGTCCAGAGGAGAAGTTTCAGGTGATGGGGGAGTTGAATAGATGTGTTTGGGGATAAAGTGACAGGGAAAGTAAAAGGGAACCTGGTGGTCTGCCACACAGACAGACAGACTGTGTGACAGACAGACAGACATACAGACTCTATGTTCTTGCTACTGTCCAGCGTTCTCACGTCTCTGCACTTTGTTGTTTGAACAACTAAATTTTCCTCCATTTTCTGAATACTGTATAGAGTTTTTTTTATTTTGCAAGTTTTAGAATATACCTGCTTATTCATGAGTTAGATCTATTCATAAAGGAGTGTTGAAAATTCTAGTTTCAATGCCAGATATACAGAGGCTGTTAACGGAAACTCTGTAATCTCCAAACATTAGAAAAACTAACAAAGAGATGGATTTGTTGTATGCATCCTGGTCGTCAATATTAACTGCTACTGAACGATAGATTTTGCAGATACCAGAATCATAATACTGGAGACACACTAGTGAGCAAATTTTTTCAGGAACCTTCAAATGAAATGGAGTAATTTTTCATCACCGAGTGTGTTAAAATAGGGAATGATTTACCTAACAGAGTAGGTGAAAGAAGTACCAAAGCTACGCATAGAAATAGACTTAATATTTCGCTTCAGATCCCAAGCTGGCAATATTTACGCCTCTCTAGTTAGATGTAAACTTTCCAGGCGTTTCGCTTTAATTCGTTTATACTCTTTGTCCTCTCTTATGACACCGATCTCTGAGATCAATTTCCCCATTATCAATGACAACCTCGAGAGGACCCAGTACTTTGTTGCTGCTTGATAACCTTCGTATTTCTTTGTAAAATTCTGATCTCAGACCCGGTCCTTGCCATACAGTTTTCGAGATGTTTTCAAAAGTGCCAGGAAATAGGCATCAATAGATAAGAGGGATAAGCCATCCTTTTCTTTTTTTTTTTTACATTATATATCTCTGTAAATTTATGTAAATTGACAAACACAGTTCTCTGATGAGTGACTCTGGCAGAAGAAGAAGAGGAAGAAGAAGTAGGAAGACGTTGTTCGCCAATATCGCCTCAATTTTGCAGCAGTAACCTCAAAGACCCGCAAGGTAAAGCCAATAAGAGAGTTGCGACGCGCAAACATTATGCTGACCACACACACACACACACACACACACACACACACACACACACACACACACACATGCAGGACGCGACGAGCATAATTAGTCAACACCCCGCAATTAGAGTGTCGTTCGTGACCCACCTTCTCTCTGGCCATCCTGCCTCTCTCTTTGTTTCTGTCTCCCACACCCTTACCACTGGCCCCTGCCCTTCCCATCTCTCCCACTTCCTCAACCCTTCTCTCTCTCTCTCTCTCTCTCTCTCTCTCTCTCTCTCTCTCTCTCTCTCTCTCTCTCTCTCTCTCTCTCTCTCTCCACACACACACATCTCGCCTCTCCCTTCACCTCTCTCACACACACTGTACTGCCCTGTATATCCCTCCCTCTCCCCTCAATGCCATTCACCACTCGCCTCTCTCTCTCTCTCTCTCTCTCTCTCTCTCTCTCTCTCTCTCTCTCTCTCTCTCTCTCTCTCTCTCTCTCTCTCTCTCTCTCTCTCTCTTTCTCTTTGTTTCAGGTTCACTAGATATAGAAGAAGGCGTTGGACAGGATAAGGTTGCAGTTTTGATATGTAAGAGAGAATTAGATAGTGTATGTCGGCAGGATAACATGAACATATTAGTCATAGCCATATCCTCTCCACTCTGTCGTCCTGGACACCCGACATAATCACTATCACCAGACCTCCTTCCCAAGAGCTGGCAGTGTCGTACAGGGGCCGTGATCATCTTTCTTGTGAGCAGTTTCCATAGAGGCTTTATTCGGAGTAGTGCAGACCCATCTGGGGATAGCTCAACCATCGACTCTCTGTTAACCAGAGTGGAATCAAAATCCTTTCGTCTCGTTGATTCCCCTGGCATCGCCTTTGTTCAACTTGCCCTTTCCGTTCAAGGCGATTTTGTTGCTCTCTCTCTCTCTCTGTCTGTCTCTCTCTCTCTCTCTCTCTCTCTCTCTCTCTCTCTCTCTCTCTCTCTCTCTCTCTCTCTCTCTCTCTCTCTCGTTTGGCTTCTGCTTCCTTCAGTTTCTGTGTGCAGACCGGCTACTTGAGGATTGGCTGTTATGATGCCTTCTTTCATCGAGCAGATGTACTGTGAAATTCTCTCCTCCTTTCGTCTTCCCTTCTTCATGTAACGTTTCTCCCCTTTAAAGTCAGGTCCTCAGACACCTGCGGGGCCTTGAGTAATTCCTTTTCCTCTTTGCCTTTACTTTTCCTTCTAACTGAAATGGCACTTGTGTGGGACATGTTATGTTCATGCCATGTCGGTCACTATATAAAAAATGCTACATGGTGCACAGAGTATGCGGGAAGGCTTCTAAAACGTGTTTGCGGTGCCTTATTCGTATCCCTTCAGGCAGACTGGAGGAGTGTATATAGCGATGTTTTACCTGGCTAGTTCTGGGAAGGATAAGAAGTAGCTTAGCTGAGTATTGTTTATTATGCTCTCTGATGCATGGCAGGAGGCTCCGTTAGTGCTCTGAGGCTCCAAGGGAACGAAATCTGTTCCATGTTTATACTGCTGCCGAGGTCTTCGATATGTCTATAGGTTGTGCAGTCGCTGTCTCGTAGCCTCTGCCATACTTTCTACGTTGCTTCGCAGTGTTCCTGCGGGTTTTGGAGACGAGCTGTGTCGGTGTCAGGAGAGTAGGTTAGGAGCTGTATGATCACGGCTTTCACCAGGTGTGATTATTTTGGCTTTCCGGAAAGTGACAGAATCTGTATAGACGGGTCAGGGGTGAATTTTGTTGGATTGTTCGTGTGTTGGTACGATCAGTTATCAAGCCTTGTAATGCTACATTGTGTCCCAGGATTTTGTAGCTCTTCTGGTGTACTATTCTGTTTCCCTTTATGATGCTGTCACTTTATTTTTCCCAGCGCTCCTGTATCGAATTTCTTTATGTTCCTTCTTCTCCAATCTTTTTCAAATTTGTTTATTCTGGTAACCTCTAAATGTAACAGAGTGTGCGTTTGGGACTGCTTGGCGTCATCGGCAAAGGACATGTCCATTTTCATGTTTACAGTTGCAAGAAGGGTGTCAGCTGTGGAGGTAATAAACATTGATGGTGAGAGGACGCTGCCCTGTGGGACTCCACTTTGTGGAGGAACTGTTGGTGACGTCCCCAAGTTGATTGATGCGGAGCGCAGATTAAGGAAGTTGATTTGTAGTATTTAGTCCACACTTTGTCGAAAGCTTTGCTTGTATCTCTTTGCATTTATGTGCCGTGTATTCCTTGTTCTCTGGAAATAGTATGTTTTTTTATTTCTATTTCCTGCCACGATCACAGTAGCGGAGTCAGCATTATTGCCCTTCCAGAAGCCGCTCTGATTTTGGCTATGGAGGTTGGTGCTTGGTAGGTGACCTCTTAACCTCTGGTTTGTTATTCTTTCACTGGGTTGACCGGGGGATTCTAGGAGGGAGGTGGGACGGTGGTTCTTTCGTCGTCATTCCTGCCATTGGTATCGTTGGTATTCTGGTACCTTTGACTTTACGAAGAAAGTATCCTGTGTTCAGCATAGCATTGGAGATGTTATTAAGGCATCGAGGGGCCTTTTAGAGGTAAAATGCTGACCTGTTTCTTATCTATTTTGCTTTCCACTGGAGCAGAGTTCTTGGTACTTCGAGATGGCTGTTCGCAGGTCCTGCGATTTGATACTCCTTAAGAAGCAGTTATTAAGGGACGGTCTGGTTGAGTCTGTGGTGTCATAAGGGATGGTTTTTATCCTTATCATGAGTTAGTCATGTGATCAGGAACTAGTCTGCCGTTCTCACCGCATTGTTATTATTCACTGTCAAATGTTTGATATTGTTTTTGAGGTTCCCTCGTACACTTCGTAACTCCTGGCCGGAAAAACAAAAAACCTTTAGGTCCTTGAATTTTTGCGCAAGGGAGTTAATCGTGTTTTCCCAGTGTAGTTTGTGTTGCTCTCCTGCCTTTTCCATTAAGGTCAGTTGAGGTATTTTTACAGTGCTGGTACAGAGCTTATGTCGAGACGTGGGAGTTAGCGTAGGTTAGAGAATTGGTGAAGCGATGGTTGGCTTCCTGGGTAGGTGTTTGGGGCGGGGAACAGGTATAATAATGTAGTGATGGGGAGTGTGACTGACTGCGCTTTAGTAACTGCGCTTTACTAACTGCGCTTTACCCACTGCGCTTTTCCAGCGGCATCATAACACTGACCTAATGCTCTGTATATTCCTTTTGGTGTTCTGTCTGCCCCTCAGGGTCACTATAGAGGAGATTACACGAGAATATTACACTGGATAAGCTCCTAGCCGGCTTCTGGGATAATCAGCCACCTGTTAATAGAGTGACTGTAATGAGGAACTGCTCGTTGTTGGTTGGTTTCACTCTGTCTCTCATGCGGGTGTTGTGGTGTGGGTTTTTTTTTCTAGCTCCATTTTCTATCATTCTATCAGGAATGGGTCAGGCCGAGTGGCCTGTAGAGGTCCGGGAACTCGGGCCTATAGATGTTGAGCGCCGGAGTATTTTGTGAGCGTCATTATATTTCTGCCCAAGATGTTTGTAGTGTCCAAAGCCATTATGTCTAATGGTGAAATCTCCGACTGTATTGAAAGGCTGTGTTATCATAAGGACCTTAAGGCAGTCTGGTAATATGAGGCATCCACGACCAGCGAGGAAACGTATTGTTGTGGTATGAACAGGACCTAAAGAAATTATTTTCCTTTTTCACCGATAAAATGTTAGAGAAGAGAAAGTCGTCGAAAATTTGCTGACCTAAGCTTTCCTTACGGCTGTGCTCACACCTGCATGTTCTTCATTATACTCGAGAGTGAAGCTTGATACATTGATTCTTTGGTCGTTAAACATGTCATGATTACCTATCATAATAACGCCAACTTTTCCCGTCAAGGTAGCGATTGTGAGGTGAAAACGTCTGTGTGTGCGGTATTGGACGGTGTTGAATTAGTTTTAGAACCGGATTGTGGTGGGTGAAACCTATTTTTCTGCTTGCCTACGGCTCGACCTTCGTTCTTAGTTTTCCGATATATCATCGTGCTGCTGGGGCGAGGCTGTGAGGAACATATACGTCCTCCTGTGGTGGGGTTGAGCACAAGTGCTTGTTTTTGATGGTGTTGCGAGCTGTGGAGTCGACTGCAGCGTTTCTAAAGTTGGTTTTTGTCGCTCTCCATGATGTGTTCGAGAAGAGGTCATGTTGGTATTTGGTCAGTGAGTAGAGAAGCGTCAGAGTTGAGGTCAGAGTTAAGGTTTCTTCCTGTGACCCTCAGCTGACGAGGAATGGATGATGGAGGAGGTTGTTCTCCAAAACACAGCAGTGGGGTCAGCTTGTAGTATCAGGTTTAGCATTTCTTGTAAGGTTTTGGCAATTACGTGCAGTGGCTCTTCTATGTCCTTCTCGAGTGGGGAACTTGGTAAACAATTTCTTTCCCCATAGCTTATTTAGATGATATATGGTGTTTGTAAGGGATCAAGGAGGTTATTATCGTAACTTGGATATTTTTTGAAACTTGTGGAAAAGAAAGATCTGAACGAACTCTGCTCATATTCTATTCTTTACTTCAGATTTTCAGAGCAGCTCTTCTGGTCGTACATCTCATTACCATGGCTGGTTGAGTCTCTTCACAGATAATGCACTTGTGGGCAGTCCTCGCATGTGTTATCCCATTCACCACACAATGCGATTCAGTCTCTTTTTCATTGAGCAAAGGCCGGCAGCTGGCAGCAGTTATAGCAGGTAGAGTAGCGTATTGTTCGAGTTCATATGGTTGTCTGGTTGATTAGCGAGTGCCGGGCGTGTACCACACTTTGAATCCAGGCCGCTAGGTTCGTCCATCCATGTCAACAGAGTCAGTCTGGATGTTTGATCTAAGGAATTTGACCGTTCTGGTGACTTGAGCCCAAGTGTGATATTGTTTCTCTACGATGCTTTTGATGTCTGCCGTGATATGCTTGAGAATCCGGGTCCTCTCACCCCTTGCCTCCTCCTCCTCCTCCTCCTCTCCTATTTCCCCTCATCCCTTGCCTCTCCTCCACTCCCTTCATGCCTTGCCTCTCCTTCAGTCTCTCCCTTACACAGTTCACCCCCCCCCCCTCTCTCTCTCTCTCTCTCTCTCTCTCTCTCTCTCTCTCTCTCTCTCTCTCTCTCTCTCTCTCTCTCAGGGTGAGGTGCCTGGGGATTTGTGGAATGCCTGTAGAGCACCATCGTAAAAAAAAAAAAAAGGCATTAGTGCTCAAAGTGAATGTTCGTATTACAGATGCACGAGTTCATTAAATGTATGTGGCAAGTTGTGTGAGAGAGATAGAGAGAACTGAAAGGGTAGTGGCACGTACAGAGCCTCATATTCGGAAGAAATAATGTAGCATCAGGAATAGTAGAGGTGGTGTAGATCAGATGTTTGCCATGAAAAACTTATATGGGAAGTAGAAAGAGAAGAATTTGTATGTAGCATGTATAGACAAAACGTATTAGAGGGCTGAAAGAGATGTTTTGTGAAAGTCGCTGCGAATGTATGGCGTGAGCGTGAGATCATTAGGAGCAGCGAGGAGCTTCTTATCAAGTAAGAGAGACTTGTATGTGTGTAGGGAGATGGGAGACTGTCTAACCTGTTTATAGATCGGATGGCGGGGAAATTGACTGCAAGGGTCTTGGAGAGAGGGGCAGGTCTTCAGCTGGTTAAGGTGGAGGACCTGGGAGGTAAGTCAGCTACAGTTTGCTGATGATGCGGTTCTGGTGGCAGATTCGAGTGATAAACTGTGGAAGTTGGCTTATGACGTTGGGAGAGTATAAACGGAGAACGCTGGGATTTGCTATGAATAAAGTTGTGTTTTCGTCTAACAAAGAAAAGAAAGAAGTTAGTTGTAGTGTAAGTCTGGACAAAGTGGAGTGTTTCAGGTAACTGGAAATGGGTAAAGCAGCGGTTGGAGCCATGAAAGCTGAAGTAACCCGTAAGTTCGACGCATTCAGGAGTATGTGGAGTGACTGGCCATTGTTTATCAAGTCGAGTATGGGTATCTTTATGGTGTAGTATTCTCGATAATGTTACATGGGTGCGAGACATAAGCCCTAGGAAAAGAAAAAAGAAAAACGTACGAAGAAGGGTGGATGTGTTGAAAAAAATGAAATATTTGAGGATAGTATGTTTTGTGAGAAGGATGGATCTAATGAGAAACGATGGGATGGAGTAAGCCATTGGGTGGGTGAGGGGTAGCTAGGGTCCTGGGCGCAGTGAGGAATGTGTATGTTTATTAATATGGAAGAGGTGAGGTGGGTGTGCTGAAATGATCTGAACATATGAAGGGGATGAGTGGGAAGAACCCAACTAACAGGGTATACATGTCAGAGGTGGAGGGGACAAGGAGAAACGGGAACCGAGGAAGTGGAAAGATGGAGTGAAAAATGCTTCGAGAAAGTGGGGTCTTCACTTGTAGAAGGCATGCATGGGATAGAGCAATTTGGAGCGATATGGTATACAGGGAGCGAAGTGCCGTTACTGCGCCGAACCGTGGCATATAAAGCGGTCAGGGTAAACAATGACATCACAGGTGTTCATTATTATGTTTATGGATGGAGTGGTGGTGGAGGTGAATGCGATGGTTTCGGAGAGAGGAGCTGATCTTCAGTCTGTTGGGTATGTGGGGACGAAGGGAGGTTATCTGTTCCTGTTTTCTGATGACACAGTGCTAGTGGTAGATTCCAGTGAGAAACTGCAGTAACTGGTTTCTAAGACTGGGAGTGTGTGAAAGAAGGAAAATAAGAATGAATGTGAGTAAAAGTAAGAGTATTTGGTTTAGCAATAGAGAAAGAGCGTTAGTTTGAATGGAGATGATTTGGAAGAAGTGGATGACGAATGGACATGGTAGCGTCAGGAAACATAGGAGCTAGAGTCATAGGGTAGGTGAAGGGGGGTGAAGGTCCTGAGGGTATTAAGAAATGTATGGAAAGACTTATCACAGTCTGCTGGGACAAAGATGAGTATGTGCGATGATACAGTGGCCCCGTTAGTGTTGTATGTATGCGAGGCATGGGTTCAGGATGGCAAAGTACGGAAAAGGGTGGATGTGTCGCAAATGAAATGTACGAGGGTAATATATGAATGAGGAAAGATAGGGTAAAAGAAAGTTGTGGTAAGAAGAGGAGTATGGATGAGAGACTTGGAAGAGGGTGTGCTTAAATGGTTTGGACATGGAAAGGATGAGCTGCGAGAAGATGACTAAGAGGATATACATCTAGGAAGTGGATGAAACAAGGAGGGGGAACGAAGGAGGGGCTACAGGGATGGAGGGAAAGAAGCTTAAAATGTCTGGGACCTGAACATGCAGGAGGATGGAAGCGGGCAATGACTATAGCGAACTGGATTGATGTGGTAGACAAGGGACGACATGCTGTTAGCGGGCTGAACCAGGGCATATGAAGCTGTCATGGGAAACCATTTAAACGCCTGTGTGGGCCTGGTTGTACATAAGGGGCTATAGTGTGTGTGTGTGTGTGTGTGTGTGTGTGTGTTCTACCTGTCTGTGTGTTGAATGCAGATAAAACTCATCCCATATCTGTCAATAGCCCCTAATTGAATTGTATTTTCATAACTGTACACACTCAGGATGGTCGTGTGCCTTGTAATGTTTTGCCTAAGTTGTGTCATATGGCCCAGGGGAGTTAATGAAGTAATCACGTATTATCATTCTCCCCAGATGTATTCATCCTCACGTATAGATAACAGGAATATCCATTTGCGCTGATAAGAAAAACAACAACTTCAAGCTGAAGCAAACACGTCTGAAAACAACAGTACATAAAAGTACACCACACCCCCTCTCTCAGCCCCCCACGCCCACACACACACACACACACACACACACACACACACACACACACACACACACACAATAACCAGCGTGAGGAACTTTGAACCATAAGTTTTCTCATAACATATCCAGCTGTAAAACTTGAAATAACTTTGGAATTAATGCACAAACGTTGCTGGAAAGAAAAAAAAAGACCTCCGCTCCATGAAGGCGAGCTTCCCCCAGTCTGGTAAGCAAGCAAGTTTGCCTGCCCGTGAATGACCTTTTGAGGAAAATATCAATAATTAGAAACAAGCGAAAGAAAATGGAAGGTGAATATTTAGACGACAAATTTAGGGGTCAGACGAAGAGGAGATATTGGTTCAATTGAGAACAAATACCCCATTGCCCAGGGTGTGTGTGTTCCTTCAAGATGCATTACACCTTTCAGTTAAAGCTGACAGGTCAGATGATAAGCTTTCCTTTGGTCGGCTGAGGTCAAGAGGTCAGCTGGACAGGAGCGGGTCAGCCACCAAGGAGCCGCGTGAGAGGCTGGGGTCAACTGAAGACTGGTGGCATAAGCATGTAACATCATTATTTCATCTCTCTCTCTCTCTCTCTCTCTCTCTCTCTCTCTCTCTCTCTCTCTCTCTCTCTCTCTCTCTCTCTCTCTCTCTCTCTCTCAAGTCTGCATGCGACAGGTTATTGTCATTTTGCTTCTGAAAAGAAAAGAAGTAAATAAAAATCAAGTCCTGACCATTAGTTACTGACGTGCCAGAGAATGATGATGAGCCGAGGCGCCACGCCTTTGGACACCCGACTACAGGGGACGTGGTGATTATGGAACAGCATTTGCGTTGCGTTCCTCCTGTAGGCCTTGTTAGCAGGCCTTGGTACGTGACGAAGCTCCAGGCAGGTCGCATCCTGGCCAGGAATTTCCCCGAGTGTGAGCGAGTGGGTAGTGAGGGCGTAGTGACTGGGGTATTCAGAGATGATGTTGAGAGAACAGTAGTGTGAAGGCAGTAGAAGTAAGATGAGTTACTCTGAAGTGAAGAGTTGCAGGAGGTTCGAACGCTGAGGAAAAGGCATGAGATAAGTAAGGGTTGTGCTTAGATGTGGTGTAGCGGTGCGTTGAAGTAGACAGAATGACCTCCCTCGTGCACGCATTGCCTCACCTTTGTTATGCATTTCGTGACTTCGACTGGCGTCCTGAAGAGTACATGGATGTCGTGCCTGCTGGACAGAAGGAAACTGAAGGAAATGAGAATATACAAGAATGAAGAGTATGCAGTGAAAATCGGGAAAGGTACCTTGAGGAAAGTGAGAGAATGAAAGAATGAGACAAACTGACGGACAGACAAACAGACAGGCAGACAGACAGACAAGCAGGCAGACAGACGTACAGACAGACAGACGGACAGATAGTTTAATAGCAACACAAATTTCAGCGGTAAAATTTTGTCAAGTTTCATCTTTCGAAAAGTTTTAATTGTCTAGTTATGCGGAGCAAAAGTATCTCTGAGATACTGCGGGTGAAGGTCACATACATACAGTGGGTACAGTACATTGTCACCGGAAGGTAACAGCCGGACTCGGGGACCCACAAATTTTGCTCTACTCGTTGGCCCAGAGAGGACAGCGCCCGCCTCATGATAGGTGAGGAGCAAATTTTGAGGGACGAAGGTGTACAACAGATGTCGTGAAGGCACTTCACGTATAGTCATTTCCACTGATGTCTATAACATTTTGATATCTTATATTCGTAATGGTTAACAAAGTCTCCGAAAGTAGAGAACATACGCATAACAAGAAATAGACGGGTTGTTGATGTGTGCATCACAAGCCTTGATTTGATATAATCGAGTTTAGTATAAGCAGCCGCTTATATGAGAAAGCCTCTGCGCATAGCCACAAATACATCGACCCACGTTTGCGCAGAGCGAGGCTAACGAAACCAGACTATGACAACAGGAGGTGATAACTGCGGCCTATGAATAATTTACGTCAAGCTTGAAGTTAAAGCTTGAAGTTAAAGCCGGGAGTTGGAGGCTTTGAGTTTCTTTGATACCGTAAGTCTGAGTTAAAGCCGATGGTTCTCCCGAAGCGAGGTGTTATTGCTTCATTCCCCACCACACGTAGAGGCAGAGTGCACCGTGCTCTGCACCTTCACTATAGATGTGACGCTACACGCGTATGTCAGGGTTAAGAGGTCGCTCATTTGTTTATGTTGGCTGAGACGGCACGGGAAGCTGAAGCCCGAATCAAGGCCATCCCATTAACGCCATATCTGCCTATCTATCTGTCTGTCTATTGATGACGAAGGCGAGATATCGGAAAATCAGACAGAATTTTTTTTTTTTCATAAAAGGAAGGTAGAAAGGCATTAGAAACGGATACGATAATTTTATGTTTATAGCAGAGAATGTCATACACACACACACACACACACACACACACACACACACACACACACACACACGGCGGGCCTCCGTCGTGTTGTCATCAACATCACCTGCCATGATCCATGCACGGGCACGCCCAGGTTCAGATCCTGAGCGAGTTGGTCGTTTCACTGCCTTCCCTCTCCTCGAGGCTGGTCGATACTTGGCTTAGGCTAGGGTTCTGTGTGTGTGTGTGTGTGTGTGTGTGTAGCTCCCAGGTCTATAACCTCACGACCCGCTTCAGTCTCGCTAGTTCCCAGCTCCCTCTATGTGGCGCATTCCATCCAGGTTGTCCATGTCAGTGCGGACCACAGCCTAACGTAGGACGAACGTATTTGTAGATTGAGCTACCGTATCATCCCCTCCCGTCCGTCAGCTGTCGTAAATATAGTCTTCCCGGCTTTGATTATTGCATCTGCTTGTTAGTCACGTGTCATGAGTTTGAAAAGAGATGTGTGTGTGTGTGTGTGTGTGTGTGTGTGTGTGTGTGTGTGTAAAAAACGAGCAGGATAGTATTTACGTGGTGTAAAAGATGAGTGGGAGAATTTTTTACGTGGTGTAAGAGATGAATGGGTGAATCTTCACGTGGTGTAAACGATCAGTGGCAGTAGTGCAAGTGAGGAAGAGAAATTCATATATATAGTCGGGAATTTACGTCTGGAGTTATACATAATGTTTCCTGCTACAAAACTCGGAAATACCTTGATATTAATGCTGTATTCCAGAAGTTGATTAGGCCCAACGTTCCAGGCAAATATTTATAGTTCGCTGGAAAGGTTAATGCAATGAATAAAAAGTGGAATTCTATTCAAAACTTTTCTGATGTAAAATGAAAAGAAAAAAAAAAAAGAGCAGGTGAAAGGAGAACTTTCTTGACCCAAAAACTTGAGACATGAAAACGACCTGATGGTCGAACTTCTTCCTCAGATGAATTTCTTTTTAACCCTTTTTAAGGTATGGAAGACAGTGTTACACTTTACTACACTTACCCCAGGTTAGGAATGTGGATGAGTTATTTCTCAGGCTATGTGTACCATATTTGTCCCTGACTCAGAATGGACTTAATCACATTTGACCAAATCTTTATATTTACCATGTTTCATGTCGCGCTTTGTCTTCACGAAGGAATGGTCATGTCACTTCAGTGTCTGGAGGTCAGCGGGGACTCACAAGCCTATCTCACGAGGCGCTCAGAGGCCGCGTGAGGTCAGCGCTCAGAGGCCGCGTGAGGTCAGTAGAGTCATGAGGACGCTGACCTGGCCTGGGGGGGAGGGCGGGCGGCCCACTATCACGATCATGATGGCTGTAAATGACAGAAAGTTCGTTTCCCTTCCGACAGACCCTTGGATGCCCGCAGACTGGTCTCCCTTATGATGGTCACTGACAGCTACCTGACCGCTGAGGGGAGAGAGAGAGAGAGAGAGAGAGAGAGAGAGAGAGAGAGAGAGAGAGAGAGAGAGAGGGATGATTTCTTTATGGTGAAATAGAAAATAACAGTAATGCGCTTCCGTAATGACCAGAGGAACAGGATTTTCTGTCATGGTGTGTGTTTAAGCATACCAGCCTCTTTAATCATATCGCACGCCAGTTTCTGGCTAATCTGAAGGAGAGAGGGAACACTGAGGCATGAACACCAGGAAACATAAATGAACAAAGAAGCAGGAAAGAGAATAAATAGAGATAACAAAGGAGAGAATACATCTTACGTTTTATGTGAGAGAGAGAGAGCGGTTGTGGAACATAAATCTGGGCCGTTGTACTACTCTCTCTCTCTCTCTCTCTCTCTCTCTCTCTCTCTCTCTCTCTCTCTCTCTCTCTCTCTCTCTCTCTCTCTCTCTCTCTCTCTCTCTTGCCTCCTGTCCATGACCCCTGCCTGCCTACCCAGCCCACTGTCGGCAGAAGGGTGAGCGAAAGGACAGTGAGGGGCAGTGAGAGCGGAGTGAGGGAGCAGTGAGGGAAAGGGATGGCAGAAAAGGAATCCACAGGCAAAACGGGTATACAAGAGAAGACGGGATAGATGAAAAAGGGGAGTAATGGGATAATTGGAGGACAGTAACGGATAGTTTGCGGAAGAGGAAGGGGGGGCATAAACAGGTGAAGGGGAAGTAAAGGGAACACTTGAGACATGTATAGAGCCAGGGGTTGAAGACAGATGAATGGATAAATACAGAAGGAAAGAGAGAAAAGGATCCGATATGCGTGTTTGTCTGACCTCATTATATCTAGTGTCTCCTTCCTTCGTTGTATCTGAAAATAAATCGAATTCTACTTTTTGTTAGTCGTTTCTTGTACTCGGTGTTTGGACACGCTTCACTTACTTGGAGTTGAGTTATCTGGGTTATTGTTCTGTGTAACGATTTTATAATATATATATATATATATATATATATATATATATATATATATATATATATATATATATATATATATATATATATATATACCGGGGTCGACGTACAGTCAATTGATTGAACCAGGGCATGTGAAGCGTCCAAACCATTTCACCACACCTTCAGCTCTTTCAGTCACACTTCTTATTATCACACCTCTCTCTCGTACTCTTTTAGTACATGCTCGAACAAACCACCTCACACCACATATTTTTCTCGCACATTTCATTTCCAACGCATCCACCCTCCTGGGCACAGCCTCGTCCATAACTCCTGTACTGCACCCGTCCAAAATTGTTGACACCACTGTGCCTTCAGCCCTACCCATTTTCAACCTGCAGTGTCCACTCCCAGGCACTGAAGCACTTCACTTCATCCAAATTTACCCCATTCAAACTCACACCCTCAACAAACCTGTTCGTTTGCCCTGTTAAACCTAATAAACTTGCTTTTATTCACATTTACTCTCAACTTTCTCTTTTCACACATTCTTCCAAATTCAGTCACCAACTTTTGAAGTTTCTCACTCAAATCCGCCAGCAATGCTGTATCATATATATATATATATATATATATATATATATATATATATATATATATATATATATATATATATATATACATATATATATGTGTGTGTGTGTGTGTGTGTGTGTGTGTGTGTTCATCTATCTATCTATCCATTCTTTATCTTTCTCTTTACAAATAGGGAGAGAAAGAGAGAGAAACGAAGAGATGTAGTAAGTCACGAGTTCATAATTTTCATATCAGCTTTCTTTGTATCCTGTCAGTTTTCGAGCTCCCTTTTTAAACCTCGAATTAAGGACAGATTCGTGGTAAAGAAATATAGCGCTTGCTAAGTAAGATGATTCCATATGACAGTGATGTGTAACAATTGAACCACTGGGCAATCCTGAGGACCACTGCCAACAGGCAATATCACCTCGATTTCGCAATCAAATAAAAGGTCGCGGGACATAGCCAATAAGAGGACTTACGTGAAAATCAACACAGACTCAGACACACACAGCCCTCAACCTCCACCTGATGCTGCAACCCAAGAATCATGGCATGAATTTCAAATCCCTCTACTCTCCACTGTACCCTCTGACTTTCCAGTAAAATTCTGCAAGGAGTTTTCCCTGAGCTTGCCAAACTTCCATGCTCCATCAGCCACGCATTTCTACAGCAATTGAAGAGCCTCTTGACCATTCTACTCTTGACACTTCTGGAAGCCTCCCCTTAAGGATTAACGCAGTTTCACATTCAGGGGAAAGAGTGAAGGAAGCGAACAGTGAGGACAAGGGAGTGAGACCCCACCAGCAAGCTGAGGTCAGGGGTACGGACACATGCATGCAGGGGTCATCCTCAGTGTGTACAGTTATATGTCACCTGTGTTTCATTCATGCAATCCTCCCTTACCGTTTAAGGCGTAGAAACGGTTACCCAGACACCAGTGTTAAATCTAGCCCCACGTTCGTAGCTGAGGACAATGTCGTCATTTTCAGAAATCAGTGAGCCATCTCGCCTGCGAGGAGGCAGGACGAAGCGTCAGGTATCATAGTCTAGCGCCAGTGTTACATCATACCAACCCTGCCGCCAAAGTCAGGTTAATTAATGCTGGTGGTGGTGCCATCGCAGAGGCCTGGCAGACTGTTCCCGGAATATGACTTGTTGAGGAGTAAGAACCTTTTTCATCATGTACGCACCAGTTGGCGTGGAGGACCGAAGTGCTGCGCTGTTACAGAGAGCTACATCCGTCTAGCCTCAGTGATGAGTTTTCTGAAGGGGTAGAGATAACGTAGCTTCTTCCAACAGTGCTGGACCCCCCCTCACCACCGACAAAGTTGCCTCTATCATTTATATAGCTTGCCTGCACCATCCACCCCTCTACCCTTCTAACGATATAGACCAATGAAGAATTTGTTGAATACGTGCCTAGATGGTGTTGTGTGGAGACTTGAACGAAAAGGACATCACGGACCATTAAGAACGGCTGTATATACATCAAGTTGAAGCATTTCTCTCCCATGGCCATAACAATCTTGGCCTAACTATAACCGATTGGACTGACCAGTACCAACCATCACAAAACATTTACCTTTCACTGATCCCTTGTTACCACGAAGACCCACCAGATGGCCACGAGCGTCAAGCACACACGCCGTTTTACCGCCTTCGAGATACGTCATTTTTCTGAGTAGATTTTCCGACACCTCTTGCCTTATGTGCTAAGCTTGGATGACGTTAAAAAAACCATGTGGCAAAGCTACGTTAGCGCCATCGCGGGAAGCCATCCATCGCTTTCCTTCCCAACAGATCCGGAGGACTTAATGCAACTGACGTGTCCTGGATCGATCACAAGACGAAGTACGAGGAAGACGTCACGAGACCTGACTCCTCACCACAACAATGTACACTGCAAGGAAGTGTATTTCTCAATAAGTTACAACCCTTGAAATGGTCCTGCAGCCAGCGATAATGTGAATTATAAAGAGATGAGCAGCTTCAGTGTTAAGAGTCTTACTTTTCTGTGCATGAATCGCCATTCCAGTGATAAAGCACTTAATCTGTCGATGTTCACCTCGCAACCATACGCCAGACACTTGCCAGCCTTGAAAACCGCCACTCTCCGAGCCACCATTCTAGCCCCAGGACCCCCGAGAACCAGTGCATGTAGTCGCCAACTCTCCTCTGTACCGCCTGACTTGCCGTTGAAACTCTGCAAGAAATTTTTCCTAGGACCAGCCAAACTCCTCAGCTCCATCAGCGATGCATTTCTCCAGCGATCGAAGTCTTTCCTCACTAGGGGGCTTCATGCCTCCCAGGTAACGTCTTTCCTCTTTAGGAGGCTTCATATGTCCCACGAAACGTCTTTCTTTACTGAGAGGCTTCATACGTCCCACGTAACGTCTTTCCTCACTGGGAGGCTTCATATGTCTCACGTAACGTCTTTCTATTACTGGGAGGCTCCATGCGTCCCACGTAACGTCTTTCCTCACTGGGAGGCTTCACATGTCCCACGTAACGTCTTTCCTCACTGGGAGGCTTCACATGTCCCACGTAACGTCTTTCCTCACTGAGAGGCTTCACATGTCCCACGTAACGTCTTTCCTCACTGGGAGGCTTCATACGTCCCACGTAAAGTCTTTCTTCTTTAGGAGGCTTCATACGTCACAGGTAACGTCTTTCCTCACTGAGAGGCTTCATGCGTCCCACGCAGCATCTTTCCTCACTGAGAGGCTTCATGCGTCCCACGCAGCGTCTTTCCTCATTGGGAGGCTTCATACGTCCCACGTAACGTCTTTCCTCACTGGGAGGCTTCATATGTCCCACGTAACGTCTTTCCTCACTGGGAGGCTTCACATGTCCCACGTAACGTCTCTCCTCACTGAGAGGCTTCACATGTCCCACGTAACGTCTTTCCTCTCTGGGAGGCTTCATATGTTCCACGTAACGTCTTTCCTTACTGAGAGGCTTCACATGTCCCACGTAACGTCTTTCTTCACTGGGAGGCTTCATATGTCCCACGTAACGTCTTTCCTCACTGGGAGGCTTCATAAGTCCCACGTAACGTCTTTCCTCACTGGGAGGCTTCACATGTCCCAAGTAACGTCTTTCCTCACTGGGAGGCTTCACATGTCCCACGTAACGTCTTTCCTCACTGGGAGGCTTCACATGTCCCACGTAACGTCTTTCCTCACTGGGAGGCTTCACATGTCCCAAGTAACGTCTTTCCTCACTGGGAGGCTTCACATGTCCCACGTAACGTCTTTCCTCACTGGGAGGCTTCATATGTCCCACGTAACGTCTTTCTTCACTGGGAGGCTTCATATGTCCCACGTAACGTCTTTCTTCACTGGGAGGCTTCACATGTCCCACGTAACGTCTTTCCTCACTGGGAGGCTTCACATGTCCCAAGTAACGTTTTTCCTCACTGGGAGGCTTCATATGTCCCACGTAACGTCTTTCCTCACTGGGAGGCTTCACATGTCCCACGTAACGTTTTTCCTCACTGGGAGGCTTCACATGTCCCGCGTAACGTCTTTCCTCACTGGGAGGCTTCATATGTCCCAAGTAACGTCTTTCTTCACTGGGAGGCTTCACATGTCCCACGTAACGTCTTTCCTCACTGGGAGGCTTCATATGTCCCACGTAACGTCTTTCTTCACTGGGAGGCTTCACATGTCCCAAGTAACGTCTTTCCTCACTGGGAGGCTTCACATGTCCCACGTAACGTCTTTCCTCACTGGGAGGCTTCATATGTCCCACGTAACGTCTTTCCTCACTGGGAGGCTTCACATGTCCCAAGTAACGTCTTTCCTCACTGGGAGGCTTCATATGTCCCACGTAACGTCTTTCCTCACTGAGAGGCTTCACATGTCCCAAGTAACGTCTTTCCTCACTGAGAGGCTTCATACGTCCCAGGTAACGAAGTCGTTACTGTTCCTCGCCGCTGGGGCCAACCTTCATTGCTCGCCAACGTGAACTTTATCATAACCCATTAGTTAATTTCCAGTAAGGGACGTAGTCTCCTACTGATACTCTCTTCTGCGAAAACCTTCTTACATCTATTCACCATAAGTCTCTTCACGTTATTCGTCTCCCGGAGGGGCAATATTTCCAACTCTTACTTCCCGTTGTGAGCAGTATTTTTACCTGATACTCTGTCATGTGGACAATGTCTTCTTCCTGTTACTCTCTAGTGTGGACAGTATTTTCGAAATATTGATATTCAATGTAGATGATAACATCTGTGGGTTATATGTGGTATGATCCAACATGTTACTATACTGTGGGGATTCAAACCCCTATAACTCTTACTCTCCAGTGTGGTTTCATATTTCAACTGTTCATCTCCTGTATGGATGATATCTTCCAAATGTTACTCTCTAGTGTGGAAAATCCCACCCAGTTCTTATTCTTCAGCGCTGGTAACATCTTGCGCCTGTATTTCACCACTGAGGAAATATTTCCCAAAGCGTTACTTTTCGCCGGAGGCTAGAACGAGGGGCAAGGAGCGGGAGTGTGAGATGCAAATGAGTATGCAGCAGGAAACAGTGAGAGAGAAATTTAGCAAGAAAATTAAACCGATACACAGAGGCAAACAGATAGATGGATAGGTAGAGTGAGAGAGAGAGAGAGAGAGAGAGAGAGAGAGAGAGAGAGAGAGAGAGAGAGAGAGAGAGAGAGAGAGAGATGAGGGCTGCATTGTGTCTAGATGCTTTGTGAACTCATGAACTGTTTATTTCAGTGAAACATCTTACCTCTTGTGTTGTTCGTCGTGCTGCCAGATAAGGCAAGACTTGACGTGTGTTGTCCCGTCACAACACCATCGCTCGGGATAACGCTTCGTGATCACTCTCTCGCTAGTTATGATAACAGTTCGTACTCGATCTCTCGTGCTCGTGATAGCAGATAGTAATCAGTCTTTTAGTTCCAAAGCAAGAGTTCATGATCAGAATCTCAGGGCTAATATGAACGTTCGGAATCAGTCTTTCAGTGCTAATATACATCACAATATCAGTCTCTCAGTACTATGGTAACACTTCATAATCACTAACTGTTCCCAGTCATTATCTCAGTCCAGAGACAACAGATCACATTCAGTCCCTCATTTCTAAGACAACAACATATCATAATCAGAATCCAATCCTACGATAACTTCCAGGAGGCCAAGAGATGTAGAGTTGATCTGTTTGTTCGTCTATGTTGTTCCCGGGAAACAAGGCGGCGTTTTGTGCGTAGCAAAGATAGACTACTCCTGTAGGAGACCCTGCGTCTGTCGTATTCTGGCAACAGGCTCACGTGGGAGGTGTGAGTCTCCCTGACTCTCTTCCTCTCTGATTCTAAAGGTCAACGCAAGAGCGTACCGACTAATTGTCTCATGACGGACCTACGACGCTCGAGTTATTATGAAGCTCTGGTCTAGCTGACGGTATCCACACTGCATTATAGTCTCGTTAGGCGAGCCAGTCACGCGTGGACGCAAGTGGAGCTTGAAGTCCTAGATATTAATCACCTCTCAGATCACTCTGGATCGGTACACAGCCCAGTAAATTAATCCAAACACCAGCACAAACCTTTGGCACTTGAGCCAATGATTAAAAAGCTGGTGTTGGAAGCAAGCAAGCGAGCAAGCAAGCTGCATTGCATGATCAGAGGTGTATACCTCGCTTTATAGAGGAGTGTTTGCGGATGATTTTGCTGTTGACGAGAAAAAACAAAGCCAAGCCTGTGTTGTGTGACGTGTTCTGAATATGTAATCTGGATGATATTTTCACAAAGCTAATATTCACCAGCTGGACCACGGTACCTCTACGTAAATGGTTTACGGATTGCATTCTGTAGGTAAAACGTTTTTATATTGTTGCAATTGAATACCACACACACACACACACGCACTCTCTCTCTCTCTCTCTCTCTCTCTCTCTCTCTCTCTCTCTCTCTCTCTCTCTCTCTCTCTCTCTCTCTCTTAAACATACGAAAAAAAGAAAGGGAAAAGCGAAAACGGATACCAAAAAACGCATTTAAAGAAGTGAGTCTTAGAGGAGAGGAACACCGTACATGAGGAAAACACGAAACATAATACCTAAAACCATATCATGAATATATGAATAAGGATATATATATATATATATATATATATATATATATATATATATATATATATATATATATATATATATATATATATACATATATATATATATATATATATATATATATATATATATATATATATATATATATATATATATATATATATACATATATATATATATATATATATATATATATATATATATATATATATATATATATATATATATATATATATAAGATAGATAACTAAGTGAATAAATATATATATATATATATATATATATATATATATATATATATATATATATATATATATATATAGGGGATAGGGGAGAAAGAATACTTCCCACGTATTCTCTGCGTGTCGTAAAAGGCAACTAAAAGGGAAGGGAGCGGGGGGTTGGAAATCCTCCCCTCTCATTTTTTGATTTTCCAAAGGAAGGAACAGAGAAGGGGGCCAAGTGGGGATTTCCCTCAAAGGCTCAGTCTTCTGTTCCTAAAGATACCTCGCTAATGCGGGAAATGGCGATTAGTATGAAAAGAAAAAAAAAAAAAAAATATATATATATGTATATATATATATATATATATATATATATATATATATATATATATATATATGTATATATATATATATATATATATATATATATATATATATATATATATATATATATATATATATTATTAAAAAAGGGGGTGACTGTATTGTTGACTGGTTGTTAAGGTTATTTAATGTATGTATGACTCATGGTGAGGTGCCTGAGGATTGGCGGAATGCGTGCATAGTGCCATTGTACAAAGGCAAAGGGGATAAGAGTGAGTGCTCAAATTACAGAGGTATAAGTTTGTTGAGTATTCCTGGTAAATTATATGGGAGGGTATTGATTGAGAGGGTGAAGGCATGTACAGAGCATCAGATTGGGGAAGAGCAGTGTGGTTTCAGAAGTGGTAGAGGATGTGTGGATCAGGTGTTTGCTTTGAAGAATGTATGTGAGAAATACTTAGAAAAGCAAATGGATTTGTATATAGCATCTATGGATCTGGAGAAGGCATATGATAGAGTTGATAGAGATGCTCTGTGGAAGGTATTAAGTATATATGGTGTGGGAGGCAAGTTGTTAGAAGCAGTGAAAAGTTTTTATCGAGGATGTAAGGCATGTGTACGTGTAGGAAGAGAGGAAAGGGATTGGTTCTCAGTGAATGTAGGTTTGCGGCAGGGGTGTGTGATGTCTCCATGGTTGTTTAATTTGTTTATGGATGGGGTTGTTAGGGAGGTGAATGCAAGAGTTTTGGAAAGAGGGGCAAGTATGAAGTCTGTTGGGGATGAGAGAGCTTGGGAAGTGAGTCAGTTGTTGTTCGCTGATGATACAGCGCTGGTGGCTGATTCATGTGAGAAACTGCAGAAGCTGGTGACTGAGTTTGGTAAAGTGTGTGAAAGAAGAAAGTTAAGAGTAAATGTGAATAAGAGCAAGGTTATTAGGTACAGTAGGGTTGAGGGTCAAGTCAATTGGGAGGTGAGTTTGAATGGAGAAAAACTGGAGGAAGTGAAGTGTTTTAGATATCTGGGAGTGGATCTGGCAGCGGATGGAACCATGGAAGCGGAAGTGGATCATAGGGTGGGGGAGGGGGCGAAAATTCTGGGAGCCTTGAAGAATGTGTGGAAATCGAGAACATTATCTCGGAAAGCAAAAATGGTGATGGTTGTGCTGGAAATGAGATGTTTGAGGACAATGTGTGGTGTGAGGTGGTTTGATCGAGTAAGTAACGTAAGGGTAAGAGAGATGTGTGGAAATAAAAAGAGCGTGGTTGAGAGAGCAGAAGAGGGTGTTTTGAAGTGGTTTGGGCACATGGAGAGAATGAGTGAGGAAAGATTGACCAAGAGGATATATGTGTCGGAGGTGGAGGGAACGAGGAGAAGAGGGAGACCAAATTGGAGGTGGAAAGATGGAGTGAAAAAGATTTTGTGTGATCGAGGCCTGAACATGCAGGAGGGTGAGAGGATGACAAGGAATAGAGTGAATTGGAGCGATGTGGTATACCGGGGTTGACGTGCTGTCAGTGGATTGAATCAGGGCGTGTGAGGCGTCTGGGGTAAACCATGGAAAGCTGTGTAGGTATGTATATTTGCGTGTGTGGACGTATGTATATACATGTGTATGGGGGTGGGTTGGGCCATTTCTTTCTTCTGTTTCCTTGCGCTACCTCGCAAACGCGGGAGACAGCGACAAAGCAAAAAAAAAAAAAAAAAAAAAAAAAAAAAATATATATATATATATATATATATATATATATATATATATATATATATATATATATATATATATGTTTACTGGATGGTGAGAATATTCAATATATGTATGGCTCATGGTGAAGTGTCTGATGATTGGCGGAATGCATGCATAGTGCCATCGTACAAAGGCAAAGGCAAAGGGGATAAAGGTGATTGTTCAAATTACAGAGGTTTAAGTTTTTTGAGTATTCCTGGGATATCATATGGGAGGGTATTGATTGAGAGGTTGAAGGCATGCACAGGACGTCAGATTGGGGAAGAGCAGTGTGGTTTCAGAAGTGGTAGAGGATGTGTGGATCATGTGTTTGCTTTGAGCAATGTATATGAGAAATACTTAGAAAAACAAATGGATTTGTATGTAGCATTTATGGATCTGGAGAAGGCATGTGATAAGAGTTGATAGAGATACTCTTTGTTAGGTATTAAGAATATATGGTGTGGGAGGCAAGTTGCTGGAAGCAGTGAAAAGTTTTTATTGAAGATGTAAGGCATGTGTACGAGTAGGAAGAGAGGAAAGTGATTGGTTCTCAGTGAATGTCAGTTTGCGGCAGAGGTAAGTGATGTCTCCATGGTTGTTTAATTTGTTTTTGGATGGGGTTGTTAGGGAGGTGAATGCAAGAGTTTTGGAGAGAGGGGCAAGTATGCAGTCTGTTGTGGATGAGAGAGCTTGGGAAGTGAGTCAGTTGTTGTTCGCTGATGATACAACGCTGGTGGCTGATTCGGGTGAGAAACTGCAGAAGCTGGTGACTGAGTTTAGTGCATTGTGTTAAAGAAGAAAGCTGAGAGTAAATGTGAATAAGAGCAAGGTTATTTGGTACAGTAGGGTTGAGGGGCAAGTCAGTTGGGAGGTAAGCTTGAATGGAGAAAAACTGGAGGAAATGAAGTGTTTTAGATGTCTGGGAGTGGATTTGGCAGCGGATGGAACCATGAAAGCGGAAATGAGTCACAGGGTGGGGGAGGGGGCGATGGTTCTGGGAGTGTTGAAAAATGTGTGAAAGGCGAGAACATTATCTCAAAAAACAAAAATGGGTATGTTTGAAGGAATAGCAGTTCCAACAATGTTATATGGTTACAAGGCGTGGGCTGTAGATAGGGTTGTACGGAGGAGGGTGGATGTGTTGGAAATGAGATGTTTGAGGACAATATGTGGTGTGAGGTGGTTTGATCGAGTAAGTAATGAAAAGGTAAGAGAGATGTGCGGTAATAAAAAGTGTGGTTGAGAGAGCAGAAGAGGGTGTATTGAAACGGTTTGATCACATGGAGAGAATGAGTGAGGAAAGATTGACAAAGAGGATATATGTGTCAGAGGTGGAGGGATCGAGGAGAAGTGGGAGACCATATTGGAGGGGGAAGGATGGAGTGAAAAAGATTTTGAGCGATCGGGCCTGAGCATGCAGGAGGGTGAAAAGCGTGCAAGGAATAAAGTGAATTCGAACGATGTGGTATACCGGGGTCGACGTGCTGTCAGTGGATTGAACCAGGGCATATGAAGCGTCTGGGGTAAACCATGGAAAGTTTTGTGGGGCCTGGATGAGGAAAGGGAGCTGTGGCTTCAGTGCATTATACATGACAGCTAGAGACTGAGTGTGAACGAATGTGGCCTTTGTTGTCTTTTCCTAGCGCTAACCTCGCACGCGTGCAAGGGGTGGAGGTTGTCATTTCATGTGTGGCGGGGTGGCGACGGCAATGAATAAAGGCAGCAAGTATGAATTATGTACATGTGTATGATATATGTATATGTCTGTGTATGTATATATATATACATATATATGTATGCGTTGAAATGTATAGGTATGTGTATGTAGGTGTGTGGACTTTTATGTATATACATGTGTATATGGGTGGGTTGGGCCATTCTTTCGTCTGTTTCCTTGCGCTACCTCGCTAACGCGGGAGACAGCGACAAAGTATAATAAATGATATTTTTTTTTTTTTTTGCTTTGTCGCTGTCTCCTGCGTTTGCGAGGTAGCGCAAGGAAACAGACGAAAGAAATGGCCCAACCCACCCCCATACACATGTATATACATACGTCCACACACGCAAATATACATACCTACACAGCTTTCCATGGTTTACTCCAGACGCTTCACATGCCCTGATTCAATCCACTGACAGCACGTCAACCCCGGTATACCACATCGATCCAATTCACTCTATTCCTTGCCCTCCTTTCACCCTCCTGCATGTTCAGGCCCCGATCACACAAAATCTTTTTCACTCCATCTTTCCACCTCCAATTTAGTCTCCCACTTCTCCTCGTTCCCTCCACCTCCGACACATATATCCTCTTAGTCAATCTTTCCTCACTCATTCTCTCCATGTGCCCAAACCATTTCAAAACACCCTCTTCTGCTCTCTCAACCACGCTCTTTTTATTTCCACATATCTCTCTTACCCTTACATTACTTACTCGATCAAACCACCTCACACCACACATTGTCCTCAAACATCTCATTTCCAGCACATCCATCCTCCTGCGCATAACTCTATCCATAGCCCGCGCCTCGCAACCATACAACATTGCTGGAACCACTATTCCTTCAAACATACCCATTTTTGCTTTCCGAGATAATGTTCTCGACTTCCACACATTCTTCAAGGCTCCCAGAATTTTCGCCCCCTCCCCCACCCTATGATCCACTTCCGCTTCCATGGTTCCATCCGCTGCTAGATCCACTCCCAGATATCTAAAACACTTTACTTCCTCCAGTTTTTCTCCATTCAAACTTACCTCCCAATTGACTTGACCCTCAACCCTACTGTACCTAATAACCTTGCTCTTATAGACATTTACTCTTAACTTTCTTCTTTCACACACTTTACCAAACTCAGTCACCAGCTTCTGCAGTTTCTCACATGAATCAGCCACCAGCGCTGTATCATCAGCGAACAACAACTGACTCACTTCCCAAGCTCTGTCATCCACAACAGATTTCATACTTGCCACTCTTTCCAAAACTCTTGCATTCGCCTCCCTAACAACCCCATCCATAAACAAATTGAATAACCATGGAGACATCACACACCCCTGCCGCAAACCTACATTCACTGAGAACCAATCACTTTCCTCTCTTCCTACACGTACACATGCCTTACATCCTCGATAAAAACTTTTCACTGCTTCTAACAACTTGCCTCCCACACCATATATTCTTAATACCTTCCACAGAGCATCTCTATCAACTCTATCATATGCCTTCTCCAGATCCATAGATGCTACATACAAATCCATTTGCTTTTCTAAGTATTTCTCACATACATTCTTCAAAGCAAACACCTGATCCACACATCCTCTACCACTTCTGAAACCACACTGCTCTTCCCCAATCTGATACTCTGTACATGCCTTCAGCCTCTCAATCAATACCCTCCCATATAATTTACCAGGAATACTCAGTAAATAATAAATAATATATATGTATATATATATATATATATATATTCCCTGGGGATAGGGGAGAAAGAATACTTCCCACGTATTCCCTGCGTGTCGTAGAAGGCGACTAAAAGGGGAGGGAGCGGGGGGCTGGAAATCCTCCCCTCTCGTTTTTTTTTAATTTTCCAAAAGAAGGAACAGAGAATTGGGCCAGGTGAGGGTATTCCCTCAGGGGCCCAGTCCACTGTTCTTAACGCTACCTCGCTAATGCGGGAAATGGCGAATAGTTTGAAAGAAAAAAGAAATATATATATATATATATATATATATATATATATATATATATATATATATATATATATATATATATATATATATAAACAAATTAAACAACCATGGAGACATCACACACCCCTGCCGCAAACCTACATTCACTGAGAACCAATCACTTTCCTCTCTTCCTACACGTACACATGCCTTACATCCTCGATAAAAACTTTTCACTGCTTCTAACAACTTTCCTCCTACACCATATATTCTTAATACCTTCCACAGAGCATGGTTGTTTAATTTGTTTATGGATGGGGTTGTTAGGGAGGTAAATGCAAGAGTTTTGGAAAGAGGGGCAAGTATGAAGTCTATTGGGGATGAGAGAGCTTGGGAAGTGAGTCAGTTGTTGTTCGCTGATGATACAGCGTTGGTGGCTGATTCATGTGAGAAACTGCAGAAGCTGGTGACTGAGTTTGGTAAAGTGTGTGGAAGAAGAAAGTTAAGAGTAAATGTGAATAAGAGCAAGGTTATTAGGTACAGTAGGGTTGAGGGTCAAGTCAATTGGGAGGTGAGTTTGAATGGAGAAAAACTGGAGGAAGTGAAGTGTTTTAGATATCTGGGAGTGGATCTGGCAGCGGATGGAACCATGGAAGCGGAAGTGGATCATAGGGTGGGGGAGGGGGCGAAAATTCTGGGGGCCTTGAAGAAAATGTGGAAGTCGAGAACATTATCTCGGAAAGCAAAAATGGGTATGTTTGAAGGAATAGTGGTTCCAACAATGTTGTATGGTTGCGAGGCGTGGGCTATGGATAGAGTTGTGCGCAGGAGGATGGATGTGCTGGAAATGAGATGTTTGAGGACAATGTGTGGTGTGAGGTGGTTTGATCGAGTGAGTAACGTAAGGGTAAGAGAGATGTGTGGAAATAAAAAGAGCGTGGTTGAGAGAGCAGAAGAGGGTGTTTTGAAGTGGTTTGGGCACATGGAGAGAATGAGTGAGGAAAGATTGACCAAGAGGATATATGTGTCGGAGGTGGAGGGAACGAGGAGAAGAGGGAGACCAAATTGGAGGTGGAAAGATGGAGTGAAAAAGATTTTGTGTGATCGGGGCCTGAACATGCAGGAGGGTGAAAGGAGGGCAAGGAATAGAGTGAATTGGAGCGATGTGGTATACCGGGGTTGACGTGCTGTCAGTGGATTGAATCAAGGCATGTGAAGCGTCTTGGGTAAACCATGGAAAGCTGTGTAGGTATGTATATTTGCGTGTGTGGACGTATGTATATACATGTGTATGGGGGGGAGGGGGTTGGGCCATTTCTTTCGTCTGTTTCCTTGCGCTACCTCGCAAACGCGGGAGACAGCGACAAAGTATAATAAAAAAATAATAATATACAAGATGGAATCTACACGAAATGCAAATTGGAACTTATCGTGTTCACTTCCACGTGGACTATTACGAATATACTTGATCACGAACAAAATTGATCTTTCTAATAATAATACTAATATTTCATGTATTATACTCAATATCAATATATATTTGATAGCTTACGCAGCTGAAGCAGTCAAGAACCCCGTAAGTACCCTCATCCCCAATTGCCTTATATTGCATTGATTAGCCTCTACACAGTTCCAGCCCATCAGACTTTCCATGTTTCCATGACCGCCTCCGATCACTCAATGATTTTAGCTCATGACAGAGTCCATCCTGTTGCCACCGCTCCAATGCCTATCAAGAACGTCTCATGCTTCCTACATGTTCCACCTCCACTCTCACGCTTCCCTTACTTTGGTCCTCTCTGCAGCAATCTTTCCCTCAGCATCTCACTCATCCTCATTTACATGTCCCAATCATTTCAAAACACCCTTTTCCTGCTTCTCAAACATTACTCTTGCTACATCACGTATCTCTTACCTTATCATGCCTTTTCGATATCAACACCTCTTCACATAATGTCTTCAACTATTCATTTCCACAAACCTTTTACCTCTTTGTAATTTCTCATGAGAGCCCTCCTTACTTCCTTACAACACAGAGACACTATTCCATCAAACAGAGTCATTTTGTCTCGATATAGTGATCTCTCTTCACACATTCTTCAGTGGTCCAGAACCTTCCCCCCTTACCCCGCCCTATGATCCACTTCGGCTTCCTTGGTCCATTCACTGCAGTCCACTCCCAGATATCTAAAACATTTAATTCCTCCAGTTTCTCTCCATTCAAATTACATTCCAAATAACTTTTCTCTCAACCGTCAAACTAATAACATTGCTTTTATTCACATTTCCTCTTAATCATTTTCTTTCACACACTTTACAAACTCAGTCACCAGCTTCTGCAGTTTCTCACATGAATCAGCCACCAGCGCTGTATCATCAGCGAACAACAACTGACTCACTTCCCAAGCTCTGTCATCCACAACAGATTTCATACTTGCCACTCTTTCCAAAACTTTGCATTCGCCCTCCCTAACAAACCCCATCCATAAACAAATTGAATAACCATGGAGCATCACACACCCCTGCCGCAAACCTACATTTCACTGGAGAACCAATCACTTTCCTCTCTTCCTACACGTACACATGCCTTACATCCTCGATAAAAAACTTTTCACTGCTTCTAAACAACTGCTCCACACCATATATTCTTAATACCTTCCACAGAGCATCTCTATCAACTCTATCATATGCCTTCTCCAGATCCATAGATGCTAATACAAATCCATTTTGCTTTTCTAAGTATTTCTCACATACATTCTTCAAAGCAAAACACTGATCCACACATCTCTACCACTTCTGAAACCACACTGCTCTTCCCCAATCTGATACTCTGTACATGCCTTCAGCCTCTCAATCAATACCCTCCATATAATTTACCAGGAATACTCAGTAAATAATAAATAATATATATGTATATATATATATATATATATATATATATATATATATATATATATATATATATATATATATATTCCCTGGGGATAGGGGAGAAAGAATACTTCCCACGTATTCCCTGCGTGTCGTAGAAGGCGACTAAAAGGGGAGGGAGCGGGGGGCTGGAAATCCTCCCCTCTCGTTTTTTTTTAATTTTCCAAAAGAAGGAACAGAGAATTGGGCCAGGTGAGGGTATTCCCTCAGGGGCCCAGTCCACTGTTCTTAACGCTACCTCGCTAATGCGGGAAATGGCGAATAGTTTGAAAGAAAAAAGAAATATATATATATATATATATATATATATATATATATATATATATATATATATATATATATATATATATGTATATATATATGTATTCTGAAGAGTCCATGTGGAAATGAAACACGATAAGTTCCCAAGTGCACTTTCGTGTAATAATCACATCATCGGGGGAGACACAAGATGTGATTCTTACACGAAAGTGCACTTGGGAACTTATCGTGTTTCAACTTCCCCGTGGACTCTTTACGAATATACTTGATCACGAACAAAATTGTGATCTTTTCTAATATATATATATATATATATATATATATATATATATATATATATATATATATATATATACATATTTGATAGCCTTTTACGCAGCTGAGCAATGTCAAGAACACTAAGAACCGCCTCATTCCCCCACATTGCCTGTATATTGCATTGAAATTAAGGCCCCTCTACACAGTCCAGCCCAACAGACTTTCCATGGTTTCCCATGACCGCCTCCTTATCCTCATGATTTAGCTCATTGACAGAGTCTCATCCCTGTATAGCACACCGCTCCAATGCGCCCTATCCCAAGAACGCCTCATGCCTTCCTACATGTTCCATCCTTCCACCTTCTCCACGGCTTCCTCCTTCTCTTTGGTCCTCCTACTGCAGACACTTATACCCTCTCAGGCATCTTCACCTCACTCCTCATTTACATGTATTCAGATCATTTCAAAACAACCTTTTCAGCTCTCTCTAAAACATTACTCTTGCTACCATAGCGTACTCTTACCTTATCATGCCTTGTTCGATATCAACCCTCTTCACATAATGTCTTCAACTATTTCATTTCCAAAACTTTTACCCTCTTTTGTAATTTGTCATGGAGAGCCCATACCTTACTTCCTTACAACACCAACGAGAGTACTATTCCATCAAACAGAGTCATCTCTGTCCTCAGATATAGTGATCTCTCTTTGCACACATTCCTCAGTGGGTCCAGAACCTTCGCCCCCTTACCCGCCCTATGACTCACTTCGGCTCCCTTGGCTCCATTCACTGCCACGTCCACTCCCAGATATCTAAAGCATTTAAATTCCTCCCAGTTCTCTCCATTCAAATTTACATTCTAAATAACCTTTCTCTCTCCACAGTCAAACCTAATAACATTGCTTTTATTCACATTTCCTCTCAATCATCTCCTTTCACACGCTCTCCCAGTCTCAGAAACCAGCTTCTGTAGTTTCTCGCTCGGATCTGCTATCACCGCCTATCATCAACATACAGCAATTGACTCACCTGCTTATCTTTCTCTTTTACCTTATATCCGTCAGACTGCAGAACTGCCCCTCTCCCTCCAAAACCCTCACAGGCACCTCCCCATCACCCCGTCTTCAAACAGATTAAACAGCCTTGGTGACATCAAGACATCCTTGTCGTAGACCCACCCTCACCTGGAACCACTCACTCTTCCCTCATCCTACTCGCATACGCGCCTTGCTCTCTTGTTAAAAACTCCTCACGACTTCTAGTATCTTCTCTCCTATATCACATATTCGTAACACCCTCCAGAAAGCATCTCCATCAGCCCTGTCATATGTTTTTCCCTATATACATAAATGCCACATACAGATCCTTTTGGCAGTTCAGTAACATAGTTTGGTAGGGCATTTGGTCGCCATGACATTCTGGCTGGTGAATTCATTCGACATCAGTGAAAGATACTCGCCGAAGAATGGTTTGAATAGCCTTATCTTAGAGTGTTCATATCGTATCTAACAGTACCAGGTTAATCTTTCAGTAGTGTAAAGTTTATTTTGTTGTGCGAGGTTCTCGCAATTCCATTCTATATTTCCAAATTTGGATTTGCAGCAAATACAAATAATAAAGATATTCATTGGTTAATCAGTTGTACGAAACATAGTCCGTTCTACGAAATCAACAAAAGATCTGATACCTCGTGTTCTATTTATAGGTATCTTTTTATGCAAAATCATTCATTTTATTGCAGAGCGCGCATGGCAACGCCCTATTGTTATTGTATATTATAGGGGAGCGCGTAAATGTTAACCTCCCAACATAGCAGCTTCAAACGGCTGGAATAACTACTATGCATACAATAGGCTATTTGTATTAGCGGTGTACCCCCTCTTCAAAGCAAACACCTGATCCACACATCCTCTGCGATTCCTGAAACCATATTGTTCCCTCCTCCGGTCTGATGCTTTGTGCTTTCTAGAATCCCTTTTCACTGCTGCTCTCTTTTCTCCAATGCATAGTCTCCCCTCTGGACATAACTGAATCCCTGACAACACTCCACACTGCCTGCATATGTCCTGCCAACCTCGGGATTGCCCCTAAGTCCCACAAGAGCGGGTAACTCTCCGGCCACCTCAGTCATAGGCTACAATACAGAAAACGAGGGTCATTCACTTTTCTGACTCGGCTCTTGTTATACTTGCTCATCCACGTTCAATAAAAGTGTCTCAGTAATGAACGTGGAATGTCACGCGACCATTTGCTCTGTCGATTTTAACACAAATGTTTCACAACTAACAAATTTACCTTCAAGTCTGGAGCTTCGTTGTGCACATTAGTACCACAACTCCTGCACAGAACAGGGAGCCAGTTGTGAGTACCACAGAACATATGGATATTTTACATTTGCAGCGCAGAAGCCTTGTATTACCACCACACACGATAAGTTATTACTAAAACTATACTACACGAGACGGACTCATGTCAGCACCCCACACAGTAAGTTATTACCACAACTCCACCACAGGAGAAGTAGTAGTGTCATCAACACACACAGTAAGCTATAGTCCATAATTCCACCGCAAGAGAAGAACTAGTTTCAGCATCCCACACAATAAGTTATTACCACAACTCCACCGCAGGAGAAGGTGTTAAGTGTCGCCATCAGACACCAGAAGTTATTACCACATATTTTTTGTAGTGTGATTTGAGACGGTATGGGCAAATGAAGGTCCTAATCAAGGCCACTTCATTAAGTATATATATATATATATATATATATATATATATATATATATATATATATATATATATATATATATATACCCTAGCCTAAGCCAGGTACCCAATTCATCGACCAGCCCCTAGGGCGGACTGTGGACAGATTACTACGACCAACATTCGAACCTATGTCTTGTCGACCCTAAGCTGGCCGTGAATGCGTCGCGGTAAGGAACACTGACTACTACACCACAAGGGTCCATATAGAACATACTAGATAGAACCTAGTGTCGTCAGCAACAGATATCATCACCCTCAGTACAGTGTAATTTTGGTGAAGCTCTTTGGTCTACCATATGTACAGTGTGTGAGCTGATACGGGTTATTAACCATTCTGAAGCTGTTTTTCTCTCGTGTTATGCCCATGAAAGGCAGTGTGTGTGTGTGTGTGTGTGTGTGTGTGTGTGTGTGTGTGTGTGTGTGTGTGCAGGGTAGGGAAGGGAATAACCTAATAACAAAGGACGTCTGATTCTGAAGCAACGAACCGTTGCCCAAAGTCCCATCCAATTAGATAGATCAGGACTGCCACGAGTTTCCACAAAGCCTCTGCGGTATGAATAAGTCATGCATTTTTAGTGCAGAAGAAAAAAAAAACAAACTTGATTCGTTTTCTATTTTGAACGGCACAGAACTTTCATTCCTTCGAGTTATTTGCTATGAATTTTATATACATCCGTCGAGAGCATTGTGATGTGAGGTAACATAGCATGTAAGAGCCTTGTCGAATATGCCAAACATTGTAGTGATTGGTAGGGGGGAGGAAGTCATCGTCAAATCAACTGCACCACCACAATATTCTTCCTGATCCACACATGAACAAAATATTGACTCGAGTATTGACTTCCCAGTCTCTAAGTATCGGGGTCTCTGTTCACAATAAACACCCCCTCTTTGTAATTTCAAAATAGCAGGGTCTTTGTTTACAGTATTCTCCTCTCTTACTCTACGATCTCAGACTAGCGAGGGTTCCTCTCATAATACATAGCCCTGCACCATTCGACAGGTCTTAGTTGTAGGATACTGATGACTCCCATCCTAGTGTTCACCCAGGGATGCGTCCGTTTCCAGTTATCCCTCGCCTTATCGTACAATAATAACAGGATACACCATGGCCTTCTCCTTGCCTTATAATCTTGAATTAGTGGGGTATCCCCGAATAGGAGAGTCCCACTTCTAATATTCTAACCACCTGCCTTATCCTCTCAGAGGAGGAAGGACTTGGTGTCTAACACTTTCCAAGTTTCCCTTCGCTTTAATGTACCTGGCCTTCTGTACAGGATCGTGTCCATCGGCTACCTGACTGATGTGTGGGTTTGAGGTCCAATATATGGACTGACTGGTGGATAAGGTTGTGAGGTAATTACTGTCGTTATCCAGTCATTGCGTACGGTGTCTAGTCTCGTTTAGAATTAAAATGAATCTGTGGGTCAGAAATACTAGTGTCAGTGTTCAGCCTGTGTACGCCTTGTCCAGTCAGCAGACTGTCACATCTTGTCTAGGTACTAGAGAGAGAACGTGTTGACTGCTACACCGTGAACCCTGAGGGACTTACAAATGAACGACACTGAGATAAATGTAATACCGACGCTACCAAGGACCATACGAAAGGAGCAGCCTAACCAGCAAGTTTGTGAGGCATTCGAGTCACAGCTACTCATGAGAAACATATCGCATCCTAATGTGTTACATTACAATGTAGGGCTCTATAGGGTGTATAATCAACAGGATATGGGTGTCATTTATATATATATATATATATATATATATATATATATATATATATATATATATATATATATATATGTATGTATATATATATGTATATATGTATGTATATATATATGTATATATATATGTATATATATATGTATATATATATATATATATATATATATATATATATATATATATATATATATATATATATATATATATATCCTGCGTGTCAAAGAAGGCAAGCAAAAGGGGAGGGAGCTGAGGGCCAGAAACACTTCCTTCCTTGTATTCTAATTTCCGAAGTCAAGCGGGGAGTGCTGAGCCTCCTCGCAGGTCCAAGCTGGGATGTATCCGTGAGCAGGATGAGCAGGAAGGAAGGAGAGACACAGTAGGCAGTATGTTTTGAGAGAGGAAACCTGAATGTGAAACTAAGCTCAAGGAGAAAGGAGCTCGTGTTGTATTTCGCGCTTTTTCACCTGTTAGTGAAAAGAGTGTGGAAGAGAGGAGAATCTTTTAGGAGGAGCTGAGTGAGTGCGTCGACATGGTTCCATCAGCTGCCAAATCCACTCCCAGATATCTAAAGCACTTCACTTCCTCCAGTTTTTCTCCATTCAAACTTACCTCCCAATTGACTTGTCCGTCAACCCTACCGTACCTAACGGCTCTTATTCACATTTACTCTAAGCTTTCTTCTTTCACACACTTTACCAACCACCTTCTTGCAGTTTCTCACCCGAATCAGCCACCAGCGCTGTATCATCAGTGAACAACAACTGACTCACTTCCCAAGCTCTCTCACCCACAGCAGACTGCATACTTACCCCTTTCTCCAAAACTCTTACATTCAGCTCCCTAACAACTCCTTCCATAAACAGATTAAACAACCATGGAGACATCACGTACCACTGCCATAAACCGACATTCCCTGCAAACCAATCATTTTCCTTTCTTCCTAATCGTACACGTGCATTACATCCTCGATAAAAACTTTTCACTGCTTCTAACAACTTGCCTCCCACACCATATATTCTTAATACCTTCCACTGAGCATCTCTATCAGCTCTTATCATATGCCCTCTCCAGATCCATAAGTGCTACATACAAATCCACTTGCTTTTCTAAGCATTTCTCACATGCATTCTTCAAAACAAACACCTGATCCGCACATCCTCTACCACTTCTGAAACCACACTGCTCTTCCCCAATCTGATGCTCTGTACATGCCTTCACCCTCTCAGTCAATACCCTCCCATACAATTTTCCAGGAATACTCAACAAACTTATACCTATGTAAGTTGAGCACTCATCTTTATCCCCTTTGCCTTTGTACACTGTCACTGTGCATGCATTCCGCCAATCTTTAGGCACCTCACCATGAGTCATACATACATTAAATATCCTTACCAACCAGTCAACAACACACTAACCCCCTTTTTTAATAAATTCCACTGCAATACCATCCAAACCCGCTGCCTTGCCAGCTTTCATCTTCTGAAAAGCTTTTACTACATCTTCTCTGTTTGCCAAATCATTCTCCCTAACCCTTTCACTTCGCACACCACCTCGACCAAAACACCCTATATCTGCCACTCTATCATCTAACACGTTAAACAAACCATCAAAATACTCACTCCATCTCCTTCTCACATCATTACTACTTGTTATCACCTCCCGATTCAACCCCTTCACCGATGTTCCCATTTCTTCTCTTGTCTTACGCACTTTGTTTACCTCCTTCCAAAACCTCTTTTTATTCTCCCTAAAATTTAATGATACTCTCTCATCCCAAATCTCATTTGCCCTCTTTTTCACCTCTTGAACCTTTCTTTTGACATCCTGCCTCTTTCTTTTATATATCTCCCAGTCATTTGCACTATTTCCCTGCAAAACTCGTCCAAAGACCTCTCTCTTCTCTTTCACTAATGATGTTACTTCTTCATCCCACCACTCACTACCCTTTCTAATCTGCCTACCTCCCACGCTACTCATACCACTAGCATCTTTTGCGCAAGCCATCACTGCTTCCCTAAATACATCCCATTCCTCCCCCACTCCCCTTACGTCCTTTGCTCTCACCTTATTCCATTCACTCAGTCTCTCCTGGTACTTCCTCACACAAGTCTCCTTCCCAAGCTCACTTACTCTCACCACTCTCTTCACCCCAACATTCTCATATATATATATATATATATATATATATGTATATATATATATATATATATATATATATATATATATATATATATATATATATATATATATATTCCTATGAGTCCACGAGGAAAAATGAAATTTCACCCCGTGGACTCATAGGAATATACTTGATCACGCGCAAAATTGTGATCTTTTCCAATATATATATATATATATATATATATATATATATATATATATATATATATATATATATATATATATATATAATAAAATTGGATACCAGAGTCTCTGAAAAGACAGAATGAGTAATCTTGAAACCGAAAAATGAATATACATTCTATCAAAATATCAGAACCCTGAAATACAATAGACCCCATCAGAGAGAAGCTTAGATTCTGTCTCTCAAAGTGTAATTTGCCTCTACTACATCGTTGTAAACTGCTGGTACACCAGGGGGGATTTTTCTTTATTCTATGTACTTGGCACGAGAGATTGAACAACACAAGGCTGATTGGAGTGTACTTGTATTGGCGCACGCTATTCACACGCTAATGAGCCCCCATTGTCCCACTCTGGCTCATTATGAGGGACTGGCATTATTATCGAGGGAAAAGATTTCACTTAATGCGTCGCAATACTTCGAGTATGACGAAGAGGTAAATTAAAGATGAATTTACAGAATTTTCATATATATATATATATATATATATATATATATATATATATATATATATATATATATATATATATAATCTTTCATACTATTCGCCATTTCCCGCGATAGCGAGGTAGCTTTAAGAACAGAGGACTGGGCCTTTGAGGGAATATCCTCGCGTGGCCCCCTTCTCTGTTCCTTCATTTGGAAAATTAAAAAGAAAAAGAGAGGGAAGGATTTTCAGCCCCCCGCTCCCTTCCCTTTTAGTCGCCTTCTACGACACGCAGGGAATACGTGGGAAGTATTCTTTCCTCCCTTTCCCAAGGGATGATATATACATATATATATATATATATATATATATATATATATATATATATATATATATATATATATATGTGTGTGTGTGTGTGTGTATGTTAGCCATTTACATTTACAAAAACCATTCGATAAAGTTCCGTATCTAAGGTGGTGATGGGACTGTATTTCAGTAGTTCGTAAACTGATTGTCTAATCGTAAACAGAAACTAACTCATAACGGTGAATCCTCAGAGATGGTTATACGTAGCAAGTGGTGTTCCACGGGGGATCAGTTTTACGACCCGTTTTCTTTCCCATATATGTTGATCATATTGATGGTGATGGGCTACATTGTATAATATCGAGCTTGGCAGAAGAAACTCAGTTGAGAAATAAATCTCGAGCTAAATATGAACGTCTCTAGCTACAGACCGACATGTGGAAGAAGGTGAAGAACAATCTGTCTTTTAGCAGATATGAGAACAGCATTTGAGTAAATGGTGAGGGAAGTGTTCGGTAACTGATTCACAACGTCTATCAGACAGAAACTATAATACGCTCTTCAGGTATGGTCACGGCATGGAAAAGAGGGACAATCATAACGTGTGTGGCACCAGAGATGGGCAAGAAAGACTGTAACGGTATTAGATGGTGTAGAGTCTGTCTATATTCCCACCAGGGACGAGAAGAGATGAAAGAGTGACCTGATAACATTCCCCGAAGTCCTGGATCAATATGATGTAGTCACCCAGGTCTTCGTCAAGTGTGACGGCGGAGGAACCAAACGAACGTAGCAGAAGGCTTCGAACGAAGCTCATGAGAACAGATGTGGAAAAAAAGTCAGCTTTTTACCCCAGGCGGTGGATCACTGGAATGAGCTTATGAAACTGTGAATATTGGCCGCATTCAGAAGGATAAAGGTGAAATGATTAACGTTAGAGAATGCCTAGGACACGATGGGGCTCCACGAGTGTGGTGCTCTGTTCCCATACCACACACACACACACACACACAAACATGTTCAGCAATACGGAGGACTGCCTCCGTTACCGTATTATCCTTCCTTGGGCCGGCTCGTCTTCCTCAGATGAATAGTCATTTCAGCACACATAGAAAATAAGATCTAGAATAAAAGAGTCTGAGATCTACCACATTCAGTCTCCGTTGTTAGGATAAAGAGGGAGGGAGAGAAATGCTCTCCAGCTGCCCCGCCCATTAAGCACAGGAGAACCAGCACACATACCTCGTTTATTTTTTTTTTCACATCCTTCTTATCTTACTATTCACAACTTATGAATTGTATCCAAGCTGACCAGCTCGTTGGTAACAATACGTCCCATTCGTTATATCCTGGTTAGCGGGACAGAATGTGATGTTGTAGAAAAAAAGAGTAATATTCCATTCGTAAGGTAGTAGACTCCAGCCAGCGTCAGTAAGATGGAGTGTAAACACAGGAAACTTTTTGATCTCCGTTTGATGATGTTTGTCTTTGTGTTTGGCCTTTGCATCAGCTCATTACACACCCCCTCCCACCCACCCCACCTCCCCAACTCCCCCTCCCTCACCCACCCCTTCCCCTTGTGATTCGTTTGTTGTGTTGTGTTCAAGTATTGTGCTGCTACGCCCGGGATTTGACTTTAGCCCACTAATGATGCTAATGGTGCTCAACTTGGATTATTAATGTTGACGATGTCTAATTTACATCACTGATGCTGGCGATGCCCGTCAAGTTCTGTTTCACTTTGCATTACAGTTACTGACGCTAAATTTAAGGGGGAGACTTTATCAACCGACTTTAAGTACGTTTACTGGTTGGAGACACCCAAGGAAGTACCTCTGGTTGAGCGTAGTGATAGAGATATACCGTTAGGATATTCTGGCTGTTTGCTTACTAAGGTGAGGAGTCTATCGTCATCCAGCTGGAGAACCGTCTTTACTGTCTCCTCTAACAGTTCTTCAAGGAGAGATCTTGTCTTACCCCCAGTGAGGCGCGGGTCCCCCCTTACCATTCGCAGCGCTTCCATACGTGACCGACTGTGAAGGATGGTGTTGGGTTACCCCCGGAAGATCTCTGTGGCAGGAGAGCTCACAACAGGCCTGTCGTTGTGTCTCCTTCGCTAGTGAACCCTGAGTTATGAAGCCGCTTCAGTTCCCCCTGCACCATAGGAATTCGTGCACAACCTCCTGAACATCTGAGGGGCAAGTTGGAGGAGGAAGGATGGGGACTTTGATCCGTTATTACGCTAGGGAGCTGTGGAAGGCAATATGCCGCGATGGTGTCTTTGAATTCCTCATGTTTCAACCATTGCCTTAAACATTTCATTCTCTTTTCTTCTCCTTTCTCTCTTATTTTTCGCATCTCTAGCTACCGTGAAATCTGTAGCCTCGGAATCCATTTACTCTCCCCAAATTCCTCTTTGTAGCAAGTGATGCGTTGTCTCATCAAAATGCAATGATTTCCCTCAGCGAAATTCTCTCTCTGAGCATCTCAATTTTTGCTTTCGACTCGCGCGTCTCTTACACCAACACATTACTCTTTCATACCTAACGCCACTCTCCACGTACGTGACTCTGTGTAGTTTGATCTGCCTCGCCTTCGGCTCTCTGACCATCACACACCCTCGCAACTCGCGTCGTCTGCGTGTTTTTCTTGTGAGCCGCGTCTGTATCTCAGTGTTTGCTTGCATTTTTACATATCTCTCTGGGTCGGGTGCCCGCGTGTTTCACGGTCTTTTTTTTTTTTTTTTTTTTGCTTCTGTGCCTTTTTATATACGCAGGGAGAGAGAGAGAGAGAGAGAGAGAGAGAGAGAGAGAGAGAGAGAGAGATCTTGCTTTACTCTCCTTTATTTCTACTGCCTTGAATGGGTTGTATTTTTTCCAGTAGTGCTAAGACCAGACCATCTCTCTCTCTCTCTCTCTCTCTCTCTCTCTCTCTCTCTCTCTCTCTCTCTCTCTCTCTCTCTCTCACTAGGAAAAGAACGACATTGAATCCGTGGATTTCACGGTTGTTATTGGGGTTTCGAGGAAAAGATTTGTGGATTTCGTGCCAATTTTGCTTCAGAACACGTCAGGAAACAGTGGTCTTATGTCACCATTGAATTCTCTCGCACACCAAAAATTCTAATACTGCCACATAAAAAAAAAATTATTTACAGATATGAATCCACACACACACACACACACACACACACACACGCGCGCACACACACACGCACACACACACACACACACTCACACACACACACACACACACACTCACACACACACACACACACACACACACACACACACACACTCACGCACACACACGACTAGGGAGGGTATACATTAATCGACCAACCTTGAGGGAGAGGATGAACATCTGGATTATGTGTGGGCCGGTCTCTGCGCCCAGGATTTGAACCCATGCGAGCCAGGACCCTTGCTAGGCCCTTGCTGACTCATGGTCAGTAGCGCTAACTAGAACACCACAGAGACCCGTAAATGTAAATGTGTGGATGAGAGAGAGAGAGAGAGAGAGAGAGAGAGAGAGAGAGAGAGAGAGAGAGAGAGAGAGAGAGAGTGCGTGTGGGTATGTATATCTGTATGTATGTATGTGCGTGTGTGTGTGTGCGTTTATGTGTGTGTGTATGTATGTGTGTATGTGTGTGTGTGTGTGTGTGTGTGTGTGTGTGTGTGTGTCCTATGATCATATCTCTTATCATCAAGATAACCTTTAATCTATTAATGGTCTTAGTTCCTCGTTGCATCTCCGTCTTGTGAGAGCCTTGTACGTCTTGGCCCGTCAAGTAACAGCGGTCGATACTTCGCCCGAATTTCTTGAAGAGAATCGTTACATGGTTTTCCCTCCGTCTCTCTGGGTCGGTCTCGTGTTTCCCGACTTCCTTGTTCCAATACTTGTGTGCAGTTCGTCATGGGTCCGTTCCGTTGGACCCGGCCGTCCCATTTGGGGATGTCTTTCTATTCTTTTCATCCCATTCTCTTGTCGTGCATGCAGAGGTTCAATATATATAAGGGGAGAAAAAATACTTCCCACGTATTCCCTGCGTGTCGGTGGCAGAAGTGGACTAAAAGGGAAGGGAGCGGTGGGCTGGTAATTCTCCTATCCCGTTTTTTTAATTTTCCAAAATAGGGAACAGAGAAGGGGGCCAAGCGAGGATATTCCCTCTTTAGGTTCAGTTTTCTGTTCTTAACGCTACCTCGCTAACGCGGAAAATGGCGAATATGTATGAAAAAAGAATCATTTATTAAGTGTTGGTTCTCTGAATGGTTTACACTTCCATCTCGAATGATGATTTCCTTAAGTTTTCCAACTATATACGTTAAACTGATAAGACGATAATTTCTGGGCAGTGACTCATTACCTTTTTGAATATCGCTGTTACACTGGCAAACCTTTCATTCATCTGCAACTTTTCTTGTAGCAAATGGCTTACTGGGAAGGGCAGTTAAGGGCTTAACCATCTCCTTTTTCGCCTCTGTCATTGTTCTCTGATAAAACTTATCAGGACTTGCCGTTAATTCATTTTCATTTCGTTCATCGCTGAAAGTCAGTCCTCGACTTTTATGTCAGTTTGTTGCAGAATGTTCTCCTCTCCTACCTGTAAGACTGGATTCGGGATATGGCTTGTGTCTTCAGTCGTCAATACAGATGAAGAAAAAAAAAATAGGTCATTCAGTGTTCTTGTCATGGCTTCTTTGTCTTGAACCAAGTCACCGTTTTTCCTTATCTAGGTCCATTCAACCTGTTGACTGGATAATGACTCACTTGCTTCGAACATGACTGTAAAACGCCATAGGGTTCTTTGTGCTATTTCTCAGCTATAGGCGCTTCATTTTGACGTCTACTTTGTGGAATAACTCTCTTACTTTCTGTTCGCACATTTACATGATGTACTCTACCATGTTGGTTATTGGATTCTATGAGTTCCTTATGAGCAACTTTCTTAAACAGGCGTTTTTATAGCACTGTTCCACTGCCTTGGTTTTGTTTTGGAAATACACCGTCTACTATGCCCTTGGTGCGTATGGTCCCTCTGCTGCTTTGAAGGTTTTTTGTGGAGCTTTTCCAAGCTACGCTTATATTCATTGACTGTATCATCCCAGATTTGTCTTCAAGAGTAATGCGAAGATCATTAAAATGTGCACGTTTAAAATCGGGTATTTTTTCGTGACTGTCATTTTGACCAATGTTACATGCAGCCTTCAAAGCGACCTCCGAAGCAATTTGCCGTCGATCACATGTACCAAACTTTCTCCAAAGTTCAACATAACGATATCCTCACTTGTAATAAGAACTAAATCTGATATATTTTCCCCGCGAGTTAGGTTTCTCGACTGACTGGATTGCTGCGCCATCCAGAAGATTTAGGTAGTGTGCACGCCCGGAGTTACTGGAAAGGAATTCTCCCCATTTGGATATCAGTATTTTGGAATCTCCTACTGTGATAGAATGTTGCTCATTACAGCGAGAGAGTATTACGCTTGTGTTGTAAAGTCTCTTAACCTTGTATATGAATATCATATCTTCACTCCTATATGTACACACACACACACACACACACACACACACACACATACCTAGCCTCAGTCAGGTACCCATTTATCGACCTGCTCTAAGGGGAAGATGATGAACACCTGGGTTGGATGTAAAGAGACTGCAAGGCCCAGGATTCGAAATTATATTGGTTTGTCCCCAGGCTGGCCCGTGCTGACTCATAGTCAGTAATGCTAGCCACTACACTACGGAAGCGCATATTGTGTGTATCTGTGTGTGTGTGTGTGTGTGTGTGTGTGTGTGTGTGTGTGTGATCAAAACATATCTCAGTAATCACTTCAGATGGTAAACCTCTTTTGAAATGTAATATTTATAAACCAACAGTGCCACGTTGGTGTGTGGTGACGAACCAATATTACTTTATTGAATCATCTTATGTTTTCATTGAATACAGTTACAGAGAGACCAGTGTTTATCCGGTAACGATCATCAAGGCTTAACTTAAGTTTGATGATAACTAAGGAAAATAATTTGTACAGCATCATTATGTTTACAGGCAGAAATAACTTTAGGAATAAAAAGAAGATAAAGTAAGAGAAGATATGAAATGCAGAGCTTCGGCAATAAGTCGTCTCAAAAGCTGGTAAATGATGGTGTGTAAAGACAGCTTACATTCCCGACACTGATGAGGTCAACCTGAGAAAACAGAAAGAAAAAAGTGAAAATATCGTGAAGAATGTCACCAAATATAGCGACATTACCCGAAAGTAAATTCCATCAAGAATACTTCAGCTGACTCCTCGCTCAGGCCTTAAGTGTGGCCTCTGGGTGGGATTTGGCTGGCGCGCGCTAGGTTTACCAGAAGGTATGCAAATGTCATTATAGGAAAAAAGGTAATTCCATAAGGAGGGAGACTGTTCTGCATATATTCATTACAGAAGCTGTTTACCTTGCGTGAATTACTCTAAGGTAATTATGTGATCATTTCACCACCGTGAACGTAGGTGAAATTTCACCTACCTTGAAGGATCCTCACTATTCTTGATCTATATTCATGAATCACCTTAGGTTGATTACATCGTAACTGTATTCAGAAGACTTTCTGTGATACAGTGACAAAATGGGACACTAATTATAGGGAGTATTTGAGTGGATGTTGTTCTGTTGCAGAGAAGGAGGTCGAGTGCGTTGAGATTATGAACCATAAAACAGCTTCTGTACTTGGTAGGCCTATTCTCAATTCTTCATTTGTCTCTGCAGACGCTATTCTGAACCAACCAGGGTTTGAGCAGTAGCAGCAGCATCTGGCCTTGTGAGGGAGGGTCGAGTTTCAGTCAGTATTGGAATACTACACACATTGTAATTTCTGTCATCATGCATGGCATTAATCTCCTCATTATCTCACAGGAGCTGACTAGAAAAATGAACCATCTTCACTTTTATCTTGATATGTCATGAGTGCATTGCTCTGGGGGAAAGAAAAAATATATTGATAGATAGATTTAGATAACATCCATCTAGGTTAGCCTAGCCCTAGCCTGTGCATTAAACCGCTTGCCTGATCCATGACCTCCTAAACTTACTGCCCAGGATGGGGAAAAAAAAAAGAAGAGTAATTGCTTGAATGAGATGGATACGTCGATGTGATGTGAAAAGGGGGGAAACACAGCGGACCAGTAATGTAATTCGCAGAGGCATGATCATGTAATTAAGGACAGTCATTCGTCATCATGCAGCTTGACATATATGAATGAGGCAGCTTCACGCAGAGTGATATAATAGGTGATAAATCTAACGGTCATTAGAGGCCAAAATGCATCAGAGAATGTTATCACTTTATGGTGCAATATTGCGTAGTATAAAGGGGTCAGTTTTTTAGGATGGTGTTCTGAGTAGAATGTTCTTTTTGAGCTTTAGGTTGGTCGATGACTATACGTCTGTGTGTGTGTGTGTGTGTGTGTGTGTGTGTGTGTGTGTGTGTGTGTGTGTGTGTGCCGGTCGCTGAATTCATGATATGCAACGATATAGTGCGAGGTGATGGGAGGGAGGCAAGAACATATGGCAGAGCGATGATTAATGTCCGGTGGCTCAAGTTTTCCCATGGCTGAGATTCAGTAAATATGTCCGAAATGTTCCCGGGAATCCTATCCGGGTAACATATCCGGGTGTCATATCTGGGTAACATATCCGGGTGTCATACCCGGGTAACATATCCGGGTATCATATCTGGCTAACATCCGGTTATCATATCCGGGTACCATATCCTAATATCATAACCGGGTAACATATCCGGGTGTCATATCCGGGTATCATATCTGGGTAACATTCGGGTATCATATCTGGGTATCATATCCGGGTACCATATCCTAATATCATACCCGGGTAATATATCCGGGTAACATATCCGGGTAACATATCCGTGTTATTAATGACGATGAAGACTTCTACGCTAATACCCCCCTAACGTAAGTGAGCCAGAGTAAGCTGAACAGAGTTTTGGGATAAGGATTAAAACAGAGAGGTACTCGAGCGTAGCAAAGCTAAGCTGATCTGAACGAAGCTCAGCCGAGATCAACCCAGTGCAGCAAATCTTGGTAGTCATACTGGAGAGCACTGATATAATCTGAACGTGCATGCAAGCTGGTACTGGTCTGAAAGTGCAGACAAGCTGGTACTGGTCTAAACGTGCATACAAGCTGGTACTGGTCTAAACGTGCATACAAGCTGGTACTGGTCTAAACGTGCATACAAGCTGGTACAGGTCTGAACGTGCAAGCAAGCTGATACTGGCCTGAACGTGCATGCAAGCTGATGCTGGTCTGAACGTGCATGCAAGCTGGTAGTGGTCTCAACGTGCATGCAAGCTGGTACTGGTCTGAACGTTCATGCAAGCTGGTACAGTTCTGAACGTGCATGCAAGCTGGTACTGGTCTGAATGTGCATGCAAGCTGGTACTGGTCTGAATGTGCATGCAAGCTGGCACAGGTCAGAAGGTGCATGCAAGCTGGTACTGGACTGAACGTGCATACAAGTTGGTACAGGTCTGAACGTGCATGCAAGCTGGTACTGGTCTGAACGTGCATGCAAGCTGGTACTGGTCTGAACGCGCATGCAAGTTGGAATTGGTGAACGTGCATACAAGCTTGCACAGATCTGAACGTTCATGCAAGCAGGCACAGATCTGAACGTTCATGCAAGCAGGCACAGATCTGAACGTGCATTTAATCTGGTACAGGTCTGAACATGCATACAAGCTGGTACAGGTCTGAATGTGCATGCAAGCTGGTACTGATCTCAACGTGCATACAAGCTGGTACAGGTCTGAGCTTGCATACAAGCTGGTACTGGTCTGAACGTGCATGCAAGCTGGTACAGGTCTGAACGTGCATGCAAGCTGGTACAGGTCTGAACGTGCATGCAAGCTGGTACAGGTCTGAACGTGCATGCAATCTGGTACTAGTCTCAACGTGCATAGAAGCTGGTACAGGTCTGAACTTGCATACAAGCTGGCACAGGTCTGAATGTGCATACAAGCTGGTACTGGTCTGAACGTGCATGCAAGCTGGTACTTGTCTGAACGTGCATGCAAGCTGGTATAGGTCTGGACGTGCATGCAGTCTGGTACTGGTCTCAACGGGCATACAAGCTGGTACAGGTCTGAACGTGCATGCAACCTGGCACTGGTCTGAAGGTACATACAAGCTGGTACTGGTCTGAATGTGCATGCAAGTTGGTACTGGTCTCAACGTGCATAAAAGCTGGTACATGTCTGAACTTACATACAAGCTGGTACTGTCTGAACTTGCATACAAGCTAGTACTGGTCTGAACATGCATGCAAGCTAATACTGGTCTGAACGTGCATGCAAGCTGATACTGGTCTGAAAGTGCATGCAAGCTGGTGCTGGTCTAAACGTGCATGCAAGCTGGCACTGGTCTGAACGTGCATGCAAGCTGGCACTGGTCTGAACATGCATGCAAGTTGGTACTGGTCTGAACATGCATGCAAGCTGGTACTGGTCTGAATGTGCATGCAAGCTGGTACTGGTCTGAACGTGCATACAAGCTGGTACTGGTCTGAACGTGCATGCAAGCTGGTACTGGTCTGAACGTGCATGCAAGCTGGTACTGGTCTGAACGTGCATGCAAGCTGGCACTGGTCTGAACATGCATGCAAGTTGGTACTGGTCTGAACATGCATGCAAGCTGGTAGTGGTCTGAATGTGCATGCAAGCTGGTACTGGTCTGAACGTGCATACAAGCTGGTACTGGTCTGAACGTGCATGCAAGCTGGTACTGGTCTGAACGTGCATGCAAGCTGGTATTGGTCTGAACGTTTGTGCAAGCTGGTGCAGGTCTGAAAGTGCATGGAAGGTGGTACTGATCTGAACGTGCATGCAAGCTTGTATAGGTCTGAACGTGCATGCAAGCTGGAACGGATGTGAACGTGCGAGCAAGCTAGTACAGATCTGAAATTGCTTGTAAGATGGTACAGGTCTGAACGCGCATGCAAGCTAGTGCAGATCTGAAAGTGCATGCAGGCTGGTACACGTCTGAACGTTCATGCAGACTGGTACAGGTCTGAACGTGCATTCAAGCTGGTACTGGTCTGAACGTGCATTCAAGCTGGTACTGGTCTAAACGTGCATTCAAGCTGGTACTGGTCTGAACGTGCATGCAAGTTGGTACTGGTCTGAACATGCATGCAAGATGGTACTGGTCTGAACGTGCATGAAAGCTGGTATAGGTCTGAAAGTGCATGCAAGCTGGTACTGGTGTGAACATGCATGCATGCTGTTACAGTTCTGAACAAGCATGCAAGCTGGTACTGGTCTGAACAAGCATGCAAGCTGGTACTGGTCTGAACATGCATACAAGCTGGTACTGGTCTGAACGTGCATGCAAGCTAGTACTGGACTGAACGTGCATACAAGCTGGTACTGGTCTTAACGTGCAGGCAAGCTGGTACTGGTCTGAACATGCATGCAAGCTGGTACTGGTCTGAACATACATGCAAGCTGGTAGTGGTCTGAACGTGCATGCAAGCTGATACTGGTCTGAACGTGCATGCAAGCTGGTAGTGGTCTGAACGTGCATGCAAGCTGGTAGTGGTCTGAACGTGCAGGCAAGCTGGTACTGGTCTGAACATGCATGCAAGCTAGTACTGGTCTGAACATGCATGCAAGCTGGTAGTGGTTTGAACGTACATGCAAGCTGGTACTGGTCTGAGCGTGCATACAAGCTGGTACTGGTCTGAACGTGCATGCAAGCTGGTACAGGTCTGAATGTGCATACAAACTGATACTGATCTGAACGTGCATGCAAGCTGGTATAGGTCTGAACGCGCATACAAGCTGGTATAGGTCTGAAGGTGCATGCAACGAGTACAGATCAGAACGTGCATGCAAGGTGGTACGAATCTGAACGTGCATGCAAGCTAGTACAGATCTGAAATTGCTTGCAAGATTCTACAGGTCTGAACGCGCATGCAAGCTAGTGCAGATCTGAAAGTGCATGCAGGCTGGTACAGGTATGAACGTTCATGCAAACTGGTACAGGTCTGAACGTGCATGAAAGCTGGTACTGGTCTGAACATGCATGCAAGCAAGTACAAGTCTGAACGTGCCTGCAAGCTGGTGCAGGTCTGAACGTGCATTCAAACTAGTACAGGTCTGAACGTTCATGCAAACTGGTACAGGTCTGAACGCTCATGCAAGCTGGTACTGGTCTGAAAGTTCATGCAAGCTAGTACAGGTCTGAACGTCCGTGCAAGCTTGTACAGATCTGAACATACATGCAAGATGGTACAGGTCTGAACGTCCATAAAAACTGGTACAGGCCTGAACGTTCATGCGAACTGGTACTGGTCTGAGCGTTCATGCAAGCTAGTACAGGTCTGAACGTCCATGCAAGCTTGTACAGATCTGAACATGCATGCAAGAGGGTACTGGTCTGAATATGCATGCAAGTTATTTCACGTCTGAACTTACATGCAGGCTGATATAGGTCTGAACATGCATGCAAGCTAGTACTGGTCTGAACGTGTATACAAGCTGGTACTGGTTTGAACGTCCATGCAAGCTGGTACAGGTCTGAACGTGCATGTAAGCTGACACTGATCTGAACGTGCATCCAAGCTGGTATAGGTCTGAACGTGCATGCAAGCTGGTATAGGTCTGAACGTGCATGCAAGCTGGCATAGGTCTGAACGTGCATGCAACCGAGTACAGATCTGAACGTGCATGTAAGCTGGTCGGATCTGAACATGCATGCAAGCTGGTACAGGTCTGAACGTGAATGTAAGCTGGTACAGGTCTGAACGTGCATTTTTTTTGCAAGCTGGTACTTGTCTGAACTTACATTCAAGCTGGTACAGGTCTGAATGTGCATGCAAGCTGGTACAGGTTTGATCGTGCATGCAAGCTAGTACAGGTCTGAACGTGCATGCAAGCTAGTACAGATCTGAATGTGCATGCAAGCTGGTATAGGTCTGAACGTGAATGTAAGCTGGTACAGATCTGAACGTGCATGCAAGCTGGTACAGGTCTGAACGTGAATGTAAGCTAGTACAGGTCTGAACGTGCATGCAAGCTGGCACTGGTCTGAACTTGCATGCAAGCTGGTACAGGTCTGAACGTGAATGTAAGCTGGCACAGGTCTAAACGTGAATGTAAGCTGGCACAGGTCTGAACATGCATGCAAGCTGGCACTGGTCTGAACGTGAATTCAAGCTCATACAGGCCTGAACGTGCATTCATGCTGGTACAGATATAAACGTGCATGCAAGCTGGTACAGGTCTGAACGTCCATGCAAGCTTGTACAGATCTGAACATGCATGCAAGAGGGTACTGGTCTGAGTATGCATGCAAGTTATTTCACGTCTGAACTTACATGCAGGCTGATATAGGTCTGAACATGCATGCAAGCTAGTACTGGTCTGAACGTGTATACAAGCTGGTACTGGTTTGAACGTCCATGCAAGCTGGTACAGGTCTGAACGTGCATGCAAGCTGACACTGATCTGAACGTGCATGCAAGCTGGTATAGGTCTGAACGTGCATGCAAGCTGGTATAGGTCTGAACGTGCATGCAAGCTGGCATAGGTCTGAACGTGCATGCAACCGAGTACAGATCTGAACGTGCATGTAAGCTGGTCGGATCTGAACATGCATGCAAGCTGGTACAGGTCTGAACGTGAATGTAAGCTGGTACAGGTCTGAACGTGCATTTTTTTTTGCAAGCTGGTACTGGTCTGAACTTGCATTCAAGCTGGTACTGGTCTGAATGTGCATGCAAGCTGGTACAGGTTTGATCGTGCATGCAAGCTAGTACAGGTCTGAACGTGCATGCAAGCTAGTACAGATCTGAATGTGCATGCAAGCTGGTATAGGTCTGAACGTGAATGTAAGCTGGTACAGATCTGAACGTGCATGCAAGCTGGTACAGGTCTGAACGTGAATGTAAGCTAGTACAGGTCTGAACGTGCATGCAAGCTGGCACTGGTCTGAACTTGCATGCAAGCTGGTACAGGTCTGAACGTGAATGTAAGCTGGCACAGGTCTAAACGTGAATGTAAGCTGGTACAGGTCTGAACATGCATGCAAGCTGGCACTGGTCTGAACGTGAATTCAAGCTCATACAGGCCTGAACGTGCATTCATGCTGGTACAGGTATAAACGTGCATGCAAGCTAGTACAGGTATGAACGGGTATGCAGGCTGGTACTGTTCTGACCGTGCACGCAAGCTGGTACTGGTCTGAATGTGAATGCGAGCTGGTAAAGGTCTGAACTTGCGTTCAAGCTGGTACAGGTCTGAACATGCATGTAAGTTGGTACTGGTCTGAACGTGCACTCAAGCTTGTACTGGTCTGAACGTGCATGCAAGCTAGCACAGGTCTGAACGTTCATGCGAACTGGTACAGGTCTAAACGTGCATGAAAGCTGGTACAGGTCTGAACATGCATGCAAGCTAGTACAGGTCTGAACGTGCATGCAAACTGGTACAGGTCTGAATGTGCATGCAAGCTGGCACAGGTTTGATCGTGCATGCAAGCTAGTGCAGGTCTGAACGTTCATGCAAGCTAGTACAGATCTGAATGTGCATGCAAGCTGGTACAGGTCTGAACGTGAATTTAAGCTGGTACAGGTCTGAACGTGCAAGCAAGCTAGTACAGGTCTGAACGTGCATGCAAGCTGGTAGAGGTCTGAACGTGCATGCAATCTGGTACAAGTCTGAACGTGAATGCAAGCTGGTGCAGGTCTGAACGTGTCTACAAGCTGGTTCTGGTCTGAACGTGCATGCAGGCTGGTACTGGTTTGAACTTGCAAGCAAGCCGGTACTGCTTTGAACGTGCATGCAAGCTAGTACAGGTTTGAATGTGCATGGAATCTAGAAAAGGTTTGTACGTCCATGCACGCTAGTACAGATCTGAACGTACATGCAGGCTGATATAGGTCTAAACGTACATGCAAGCTAGCACTGGTCTGAATGTGCATGCAAGCCGGTACAGGTCGGAACGTACATGCAAGATGGTACAGGTCTGAACGTGCATGCACGCTAGTAAAGGTTAGAGCGTGCATGTAAGCTGGTACTGGTCTGAACGTGCATGCAAGCTGGGACTGGTCTGAACGTTCATACAACCTGGTACAGGTTTTATCGTGCATGCAAGCTCGTACAGGTCTGAACGTGCATGCAAGCTGGTACAGGTATGAACGTGAATGTAAGCTGGTACAGGTCTGAAGGAGCATGCAAGCTGGTACAGTTCTGAGTGTGCATGCAAGCTGGTACAGGTTTGATCGTGCATGCAAGCTAGTACAGGTCTGAACGTGCATGCAAGCTAGTACAGGTCTGAACGTGCATGCAAGCTAGTACAGATCTGAACGTGCATGCAAGCTGGTACAGGTCTGAACGTGAATGTAAGCTGGTACAGGTCTGAACGTGCATGCAAGCTGGTACAGGTCTGTACGTGAATGCACGCTATTACAGATCTGAACGTACATGCAGGCTGATATAGGTCTAAACGTAAATGCAAGCTAGCACTGGTCTGAGCATGCATGCAAGCTGGTACTGGTCTGAGCATGCATGCAAGCTGGTACTGGTCTGAACATGCATGCAAGCTGGTACTGGTCTGAACATGTATGCAAGCTGGTAGTGGTCTCAACGTGCATACAAGCTGGTACTGATCTGAACGTGAATGCAAGCTGGTACTGGTCTGAACGTGCATACAAGCTGGTACAGGACTGAACGAGAATGCAAGATGGTACAGGTCTGAACATGCATGCACGCTAGTAAAGGTTAGAGCGTGCATGTAAACTGGTACTGGTCTGAACGTGCATGCAAGCTGGGACTGGTCTGAACGTGCCTACAAGCTTGTACAGGTTTGATCGTGCATGCAAGCTCGTACAGGTCTGTACGTGCATGGAAGCTAGTACACATCTGGTCGTGCATGCAAGCTGGTACAGGTCTGAACTTGCATGCAAGCTGTTACAGGTCTGAACTTGCATGTAAGCTAGTGCAGGTCTAAACGTTCATGCAGACTGGTACAGGTCTGTACTGGTCTGAACTTGTATGAAAGCTGGTACTGGTCTGAACGTCATATAACCAGGTAACTGGTCCCTCAACCTGCATGCAAGCTGGGACTGGGGTCTAATCTTGCATACAAGCTGGTACAGGTTTCATCGTGCTTGCATATGCAAGCTCGTACAGGTCTGAACGTGCATGGTAACTAGCACAGATCTGAATGTGCATGCAAGCTGGTACAGTTCTGAACGTGAATGTAAGCTTGTACAGGTCTGAACTTGCATGCAATCTGGTACAGGTCTGAGCGTGAATGCAAGCGTGGTACAGGTCTGACGTGAATGCCAAGCTGGTACAGGTCTGAACGTGCATGCAAGCTGGTACAGGTCTGAACGTGAATGTAAGCTGGTACAGTTGTGAACGTGCATGCAAGCTGGTACAGGTCTGAACGTGAATGTAAGCTGGTACAGGTCTGAGCGTGCATGCAAGCTGATACTAGTCTGAACTTGCATGCAAGCTGGTACTGGTCGAACGTGCATACAAGCTGATACAAGTCTGAACGTGCATGCAAGCTGGGACTAGACTGAACTTGCATACACGCTGGTACAGGTTTGATCGTGCATGCAAGCTCGTACAGGTCTGAACGTGCATGGAAGCTAGCACAGATCTGAACGTGCATTCAAGCTGGTACAGGTCTGAACATGAATATAAGCTGGTACAGGTCTGAACGTGCATGCAAGCTGGTACAGTTCTGAACGTGAATGTAAGCTGGTACAGGTCTGAACGAGCATGCAAGCTGGTACAGGTCTGAACGTGAATGTAAGATGGTACAGGCCTGAACGTGAAACTAAGCTGGTACATGTCTGAACGTGCATGCAAGCTGGTACAGGTCTGAACGTGAATCTAAGCTGCTCCAGGTCTGAACGTGCATGCAAGCTGGTAGAAGTCTGAACGTGAATGTAAGCTGGGACTGGTCTGAACTTGCATACAGGCTGGTACAGGTTTGATCGTGCTTCCATATGCAAGCTCGTACAGGTCTGAACGTGCATGGAAGCTAGCACAGATCTGAATGTGCATGCAAGATGGTACAGGTATGAACGTGAATGTAAGCTTGTACAGGTCTGAACGTGCATGTTAGCTGGTCCAGGTCTGAGCGTGAATGTAAGCTGGTACAGGTCTAAACGTGCATGCAAGCTGGTACAGGTCTGAACGTGAATGTAAGCTAGTACAGGTGTGAACGTGCATCCAAGCTGGTACTGGTCTGAACGTGCATTCAAGTTGGTACAGGTCTGAACGTGAATGTAAGCTCAGGTGTGAACGTGCATCCAAGCTGGTACTGGTCTGAACGTGCATTCAAGTTGGTACAGGTCTGAACGTGAATGTAAGCTGGTACAGGTCTGAACGAGCATGCAAGATGGTACAGGTCTGAACGTGAATGTAAGCTGGTACAGGCCTGAACGTGCATGCAAGCTGGTACAGGTCTGAACGTGCATGCAAGCTGGTACAGGTCTGAACGTGAATGTAAGTTGGCACAGGTCTGAACGTGAATGTAAGCTGGTACAGGTCTGAACATGCATGCAAGCTGGCACTGGTCTGAACGTGAATTCAAGCTGGTACAGGCCTGAACGTGCATTCATGCTGGTACAGGTATGAACGTGCATGCAAGCTAGTACAGGTCTGAACGTGTATGCAAGCTGGTACTGTTCTGAACGTGCATGCAAGCTGGTACTGGTCTGGATGTGAATGCGAGTTGGTACAGATCTGAACTTGCGTTCAAGCTGGTACAGGTCTGAACGTGCATGGAAGTTGGTATTGGTCTGAACGTGCATGCAAGCTGATACTAGTCGGAACGTGCATGCAAGCTAGTACAGGTCTGAACGTTCATGCAAGTTGGTACTGGTCTGAACGTGCATGGAAGCTGGTACTGGTCTGAACGTGTATGCAAGTTGTTACAGGTCTGAACGTGCATGCAAGCTGGTACAGGTCTGAACGTGCATTCAAGTTGGTACTGGTCTGAACGTGCATGCAATATGGTACTGGTCTGAACGTGCATGCAAGCTTGTACAGGTCTGAACGTTCATGCAAGTTGTTACATGTCTGAACGTGCGTGCCAGCTGGTACAGGTCTGATCGTGCATGCAAGCTGGTACTGGTCTGAACGTGCATGGAAGCTAGTATAGGTCTGTACGTGCATGCAAGCTGGTACTGTTCTGAACATGCACTCAGGCTGATACTGGTCTGAGCATGCATGCAATTTGGTACTGGTCTGAACGTGCATGCAAGCTGGTACTGGTTTGAACTTGCATGCAAGCCGGTACTGCTTTGAACGTGCATACAAGCTAGTACAGGTTTGAACGTGTATACAAGCTAGTAAAGGTTTGTACGGCATGCACGCTAGTACAGATCTGAACGTACATGCAGGCTGATATAGGTCTGAACGTACATGGAAGCTAGCACTGGTCTGAACGTGCATGCAAGCCGGTACAGGTCTGAACGTGCATGCAAGATATTACTGGTCTGAACGTGCATGCAAGTTAGTAAAAGTTAGAGCGTCCATGTAAGCTGGTACTGGTCTCAACGTGCATGCAACCTGGGACTGGTCTGAACTTGCATACAAGCTGGTACAGCTTTGATCGTGCATGCAAGCTCGTACAGGTCTGAACGTGCATGGAAGCTAGCACAGATCTGAACGTGCATGCAAGCTGATACAGGTCTGAACGTGAATGTAAGCTGATACAGGTCTGAACGTGCATGCAAGCTGGTACAGGTCTGAACGTGAATGTAAGCTGGTACAGGTCTGAACGTGCATGCAAGCTGGAACTGGTCTGAACTTGCATGCAAGCTGGTACAGGTCTGAACGTGCATACAAGCTGGTACACTTCTGAACTTGCATGTAAGCTGGTACAGGTCTGAACGGTCATGCAAACTGGTACAGGTCTGAACTTGCATGAAAGCTGGTAGTGGTCTGAACGTGCATACAAGCTGGTACTGGTCTGAACGTGCGAGCAAGCTGGTACAGGTCAGAACTTTCATTCAAGCTGTTACAGGTCTGAACTTGCATTGAAGCTGGTACAGGCCTGAACTTACATACAAGCTGGTGCAGGTCTGAACGTTCATTCAAACTGGTACATGTCTGAACGTGCATGAAAGATGGTACAGGTCTGAACATGCATGCAAGCTAGTACAGGTCTGAACGTGCATGAGAGCTGGTACAGGTCTGAATATGCATGCAAGCTGGTACAGGTTTGATCATGCATGGAAGCTAGTACAGGTCTGAACGTGTATGCAAACTAGTACAGATCTGAACGTTCATGCAAGCTGGTAGAGGTCTGAACGTGAATGTAAGCTGGTACAGGTCTGAACGTGCATGCAAGCTGGTAGATTTCTGAACGTGCATGCAAGCTGGTAGAGGTCTGAACGTGCATGCAAGCTGGTAGAGGTCTGAACGTGCATGCTAACTGGTACAGGTCTGAACGTGCATGCAAGTTTGTGCAGGTCTGAACGTCTCTGCAAGCTGGTACTGGTCTGAACGTGCATGCAAGCTGGTACTGGTTTGAACTTGCATGCAAGCCGGTACTGCTTTGAAAGTTCATGCAAGCTATTACAGGTTTGAATGTGCATGCTAGCTAGTAAAGGTTTGTACGTGCATGCACTCTAGTACAGATCTGAACGTACATGCAGGCTGATATAAGTCTAAACGTATATGCAAGCTAGCACTGGTCTGAACGTGCATGTAAGCCGGTACAGGTCTGAACGTGCATGCAAGATGATACAGGTCTGAACGTGCATGCACACTAGTAAAGGATAGAGCGTGCATGTAAGCTGGTACTGGTCTGAACGTGCATGCAAGCTGAGACTGGTCTGAACGTGCGTACAAGTTGGTACAGGTTTGATTGTGCATGCAAGCTAGTACAGGTCTGAACGTGCATGGAAGCTAGTACAGATCTGAACGTGCATGCAAGCTGGTACAGGTCTGAACGTGAATGTAAGATGGTACAGGTTTGAGCGTGCATGCAAGTTGCTACAGGTCTGAACGTGAATGTAAGCTAGTACAGGTCTGAACGTTCCTGCAAGTTGTTACAGGTCAGAACGTGCGTGCAAGCTGGTACAGGTCTGATCGTGCATGGAAGCTGGTACTGGTCTGAACGTGCATGCAAGCTAGTATAGGTCTGTACGTGCATGCAAGCTGGTACTGTTCTGAACATGCATTCAGGCTGATACTGGTCTGAGCGTGCATGCAAGCTGGTACTGGTTTGAACTTGCATGCAAGCCGGTACTGCTTTGAACGTGCATGCAAACTAGTACAGGTTTGAACGTGCATACAAGCTAGTAAAGGTTTGTACGTGCATGCACGCTAGTACAGATCTGAACGTACATGCAGGCTGATATAGGTCTAAACGTACATGCAAGCTAGCTGTGGTCTGAACGTTCATGCAAGCTGGTACAGGTCTGAACGTCCATGCACACTAGTAAAGGATAGAGCGTGCATGTAACCTGGTACTGGTCTCAACGTGCATGCAAGCTGGGACTGGTCTGAACTTGCATACAAGCTGGTTGGGGTTTGATCGTGCATTCAAGCTCGTACAGGTCTGAACGTGCATGGAAGCTAGTACAGATCTGAACGTGCATGCAAGCTGGTACAGATCTGAACGTGCATGCAAGCTGGTACAGGTCTGAACGTGAATATAAGCTGGTACAGGTCTGAACGTGCATGCAAGCTGGTACAGGTCTGAACGTGAATGTAAGCTGGTACAGGTCTGAACGTGCATGCAAGCTGGTACTGGTCTGAACTTGCATGAAAGCTGGTACTGGTCTGAACGTGCATATAAGCTGGTACTGGTCTCAACCTGCATGCAAGCTGGGACTGGTCTGAACTTGCATACAAGCTGGTACAGGTTTGATCGTGCATGCAAGCTCGTACAGGTCTGAACGTGCATGGAAGCTAGCACAGATCTGAACATGCATGCAAGCTGGTACAGGTCTGAACGTGAATGTAAGCTGATACAGGTCTGAACGTGCATGCAAGCTGGTCCAGGTCTGAACGTGAATGTAAGCTGGTACAGGTCTGAACGTGCATGCAAGCTGGTACTGGTCTGAACTTGCATGCAAGCTGGTACTGGTCTGAACGTGCATACAAGCTGGTAAAGGTCTGAACGTGCATGTAAGCTGGTACAGGTCTGATCGGTCATGCAAACTGGTACAGGTCTGAACTTGCATGAAAGCTGGTAGTGATCTGAACCTGCATACAAGCTGGTACTGGTCTGAACGTGCGAGCAAGCTGGCACAGGTCAGAACTTGCATTCAAGCTGGTACAGGTCTGAACTTGCATGCAAGCTGGTACAGGTCTGAACTTACATACAAGCTGGTGCAGGTCTGAACGTTCATGCAAACTGGTACAGGTCTGAACGTGCATGAAAGCTGGTACAGGTCTGAACATGCATGCAAGCTAGTACAGGTCTGAACGTACATGCAAGCTGGTACAGGTGTGAATGTGCATGCAACTTTTACAGGTCTGATCGTGCGTGCAAGCTATTACAAGACTGACCGTTCATGCAAGCTGGTACAGATGTGAACGTGCATTCAAGCTGGTACAGGTCTGAACGTGAATGTAAGCTGGTACATGTGTGAACGTGCATGCAAGCTGGTAGAGGTCTGAACGTGCATGCAAGCTGGTAGAGGTCTGAACCTGCATTCAAGCTGGTAGAGGTCTGAACCTGCATGCAAGCTGGTAGAGGTCTGAACCTGCATGCAAGCTGGTAGAGGTCTGAACGTACATGCAAGCTGGTGCAGGTCTGGACGTGTGTGCAAGCTGGTACTGGTCTGAACGTGCATGCAAGCTGGTACTGGTCTGAACTTGCATGCAAGCTGCTACTGGTTTGAACTTGCATGCAAGCCGGTACTGCTTTGAACGTGCATGCAAGCTAGTACAGGTTTCAATGTGCATGCAAGCTAGTAATGGTTTGTACGTGCATGCACGCTAGTACAGATCTGAACGTACATGCAGGCTGATATAGGTCTAAACGTATATGCAAGCTAGCACTGGTCTGAACGTGCATGCAAGCCGGTACAGGTCTGAACGTGCATGCAAGCTGGTACAGGTCTGAACGTGCATGCACGCTAGTAAAGGTTAGAGCGTGCATCTAAGCTGGTACTGGTCTGAACGTGCATGCAAGCTGGGACTGGTCTGAACGTGCATACAAGCTGGCACAGGTTTGATCGTGCATGCAAGCTCGTACAGGTCTGAACGTGCATGGAAGCTAGTACAGATCTGAACGTGCATGCAAGCTGGTACAGGTCTGAACGTGAATGTAAGCTGGTACAGGTCTGAACGTGCATGCAAGCTGGTACAGGTCTGAACGTGCATGCAAGCTGGTACTGGTCTGAACTTTCATTCAAGCTGGTACAGGTCTGAATGTGCATGCAAGTTGGTACAGGTTTGATCGTGCATTCAAGCTAGTACAGGTCTGAACGTGCATGCAAGCTTGTACAGGTTTGGTCGTGCATGCAAGCTGGTACAGGCCTGAACGTGAATGTAAGCTGGTACAGGTCTGAACGTGCATGCAAGCTGGTACAGGTCTGAACGTGAATTTAAGCTAGTACATGTCTGAACGTGCATGCAAGCTGGTACTGGTCTGAACTTGCATTCAAGCTGGTACAGGTCTGAATGTGCGTGCAAGCTGGTGCAGGTCTGAACGTGAATGTAAGCTGGTACAGGTCTTAACGTGCATGCAAGCTGGTACAGATCGAACGTGCATGCAAGCTGGTACAGGTCTGAACGTGCCTGCAAGCTAGTACAGATCTGAACGTGAATGTAAGCTGGCACAGGTCTGAACGTGAATTTAAGCTGGTACAGGTCTGAACATGCATGCAAGCTGGCACTGGTCTGAACGTGAATTCAAGCTGGTACAGGCCTGAACGTGCATTCATGCTGATGCAGGTCTGAACGTGCATGCAAGCTAGTACAGGTCTGAACGTGTATGCAAGCTGGTACTGTTCTGACCGTGCATGCAAGCTGGTACTGGTCTGAATGTGAATGCGAGCTGGTACAGGTCTGAACTTGCGTTCAAGCTGGTACAGGTCTTAACGTGCATGCAAGTTGGTACTGGTCTGAACGTGCATGCAAGCTGGTACTGGTCTGAACGTGCATGCAAGCTAGTACAGGTCTGAACGTTCATGCAAGTTGTTACAGGTCTGACCGTGCGTGCAAGCTGGTACAGGTCTGATCGTGTATTCAAGCTGGTACTGGTCTGAACGTGCATGCAAGCTGGTATAGGTCCGTACGTGTATGCAAGCTGGTACTGTTCTGAACATGCATTCAGGCTGATACTGGTCTGAGCGTGCATGCAAGTTGGTACTGGTCTGAACGTGCATGCAAGCTGGTACTGGTCTGAACGTACATGCAAGCTAGTACAGGTCTGAACGTTCATGCAAGTTGTTACAGGTCTGACCGTGCGTGCAAGCTGGTACAGGTCTGATCGTGTATTCAAGCTGGTACTGGTCTGAACGTGCATGCAAGCTGGTATAGGTCCGTATGTGTATGCAAGCTGGTACTGTTCTGAACATGCATTCAGGCTGATACTGGTCTGAGCGTGTATGCAATCTGGTACTGGTCTGAACGTGCATGCAAGCTGTTACTGGTTTGAACTTGCATGCAAGCCGGTACAGCTTTGAACGTGCATGCAAGCGAGTACAGGTTTGAACGTGCATGCAAGCTAATAAAGTTTTGTACGTGCATGCACGCTAGTACAGATCTGAACGTACATGCAGGCTGATATAGGTCTAAACGTACATGGAAGCTAGCACTGGTCTGAACGTGCATGCAAGCCGGTACAGGTCTGAACGTGCATGCAAGATAGTACACGTCTGAACGTGCATGCAAGTTAGTAAAGCTTAGAGCGTGCATGTAAGCTGGTACTGGTCTCAACGTGCATGCAAGCTGGGACTGGTCTGAACTTGCATACAAGCTGGTACAGGTTTGATCGTGCATGCAAGCTCGTACAGATCTGAATGTGCATGGAAGCTAGCACAGATCTGAACGTGAATGCAAGCTGGTACTGGTCTAGTAAGCTAGTACAGGTCTGAACGTGCATGCAAGCTGGTACAGGTCGAACATGCATGCAAGCTGGTACAGTTCTGAACGTGCATGCAAGCAGGTACAGGTCTGAACGTGAATTTAAGCTGGTACAGGTCTGAACGTGAATTTAAGCTGGTACAGGTCTGAACGTGAATGTAAGCTGGTACAGGTCTGAACGTGTATGCAAGCTGGTACTGTTCTAACCGTGCATGCAAGCTGGTACTGGTCTGAGTGTGAATGCGAGCTGGTACAGGTCTGAACTTGCATTCAAGCTGGTACAGGTCTGAACGTGCATGCAAGTTGGTACTGGTCTGAACGTGCATGCAAGCTGGGGTACTGGTCTGAACGTGCATGCAAGCTAGTACAGGTCTGAACGTTCATGCAAGTTGTTACAGGTCTGAACGTGCGTGCAAGCTGGTACAGGTCTGATCGTGCATGCAAGCTGGCACTGGTCTGACCCTGCATGCAAGCTGGTATAGGTCTGTACGTGCATGCAAGCTGGTACTGTTCTGAACATGCATTCAGGTTGATACTGGTCTGAGCGTGCATGCAATATGGTACTGGTCTGAACGTGCATGCAGGCTGTTACAGGTCTGAAAATGCATTCAAGCTGGCACAGGTTTGAACGTGCATGCAATCTAGTACTGCTCTGAACGTGCATTTAAGCTGATACATGTCTGAACGTGCATGCAAGCTGGTACAGGTCTGAACGTGCATGCAAGCTGGTGCAAGTCTGAACGTGCTTGCAAGCCGGTACAGGTCTGAACGTGCATGCAAGCTGGTACTGGTCTGAACGTGGATGCAACCAGGCACAGGTCTATCACTCATTTTCTCCTATCAAAGCCAAAAATATTTGGAAAATGTACGCAGCTGAAAACATTCCCAAGAGCCCGGTGTGGTAGAGAGGCTGTGGTCATAAGAGTTGTCACTATGAGCAAAATCTTTTACACAGCTTGAGGCTCTAACAATCGTACGTCAGTAATATATCGTCTGAAACCCTAAAAATCGTACGTCAGTGATATATCGTCTGAAACCCTAAAAATCGTACGTCAGTGATATATCGTCTGAAACCCTAAAAATCGTACGCCAGTGATATATCGTCTGAAACCCTAAAAATCGTACGTCAGTGATATATCGTCTGAAAACCTGAAAATCGTACGTCAGTGATATATCGTGTGAAAGCCTAGCAATCGTACGTTAGTGATATATCGTATGAAGCCCTATTAATGTATTTCAGTGATGTATCGTCTGAAACCCTAAAAAATATACATTAGTGATATATCGTCTGAAAACCTAAAAACCTTACGTCAGCGATATATCGTCTGAAACCCTAAAAAAAAACGTACGTCAGTGATATATCGACTGAAACCCTAAAAAAAAAACGTACATAGGTGATATATCGTCTAGATCCCTAAAAGAACGTACGTCAGTGATATATCGTCTGAAATCCTAAAAATCATACGTCAGTGATATAACGTCTGAAACCCAAAAAAATGTACGTCAGTGATATTTCGTCAGAAACCCTAACAAACGTATGTCAATGATATATCATTTATTACTGTAACGAAAGTAAATGAATAATATATCTGTCTGCTACTGTAACATAAGTACATCAGTGGTATATCGTCTGTTACTATGACAAAAGTACTTCAGCGATATATCTTCTGATACCTTAACAAATCTATTCAAATACAAATCAGTTTGGTGCCGTAAAAGTACGTTAAAACTATACTTTCTTAAGTGGAGTATACATTTGTATATATATATATATATATATATATATATATATATATATATATATATATATATATATATATATATATATATATATATATATTAAATGATATTTCTCGTAGTAATGGAGTTAGAGTTAGTAACTGAGATGGCATTACTCCAGTCAAAGCAATGATCACAGTTTTTAACGTGATTAATCAAGGTATTTGATTTGTTATATCTCTTGTGTCTCCCCTGATGTGATTATTACACGAAAGTGCACTTGGGAACTTATCGTGTTTCATTTTCCCCGTGGACTCTTAAGAATATACTTGATCAAGCGCAAAATTGTCATCCTTTCCTATATATATATATATATATATATATATATATATATATGTGTGTGTGTGTGTGTGTGTGTAGCCAACGAAACTTATGATTTTCGTTAGGTTGAAATTAGAATTTTCACATCGTTTGAAAATACGGGAACATGAGAGTTTCTTAAGATTAAGTTGTCCATGTGTGATGTATATAGCAAGAGAACACTGTGTTAAACCATCAGATCAAAATCATCCTCATCCTCTTACATTAGATCTATTCTTTGCCGTGGTAACCTCTTTCCTCCTATTCATTTTGCTTTTCCAGCTGACAGTAACGAGATTAAACCGTGTTTCTTTCCCTCTGCCTCTCTTCTAGTAAGACATACTTCACCTGATCAGCAATGAAAGAATTTTTATGTATTCATCGTCAAAAAAATGAAAATCGATGCCCAGAAGACTCACTACTTAAGAAAAAGAAGAAAATTCTCTCAATTCTTGATTGAAATAATGTGATGTTATTCGATATTGTTAAACCTGAGACAGACCGATGTACTGAGAATGTTCTATCACGTTTAGAACAACATTTGCCAACCTTATTCGTGTTCACCTCCACAAGGTGTGAACCATCATTAGGAAGGGCACATTAACGAGCGATATATCTAACTCGGTGATACAGTAACGGAGGATATATCTGACGTAATGACACAACAACGGGCGTGATACCTGACTTGGTGACACAGTAACCGAGAGTATACCTGACTAAATGGCACAGTAACGTGCGATATATCCGACTTAATGACACAATAACGGGGATATACCTGATTCAGTGACACAGTAACGGACGATATACCCAACTTAATGACGCCATAATGAGCGAAATACCCGTCTGAATGACGCAATAACGGGAGATATACCTAAATGAATGACGCAATAACGGGAGATATACCTAAATGAATGACACAATAACGGGAGATATACCTAAATTAATGACACAATAACGGGAGATATATCTAAATGAATGACGCAATAACGGGAGATATACCTAAATGAATGACACACTAACGGGAGATATACCTAAATGAATGACGCAATAACGGGAGATATACCTAAATGAATGACGCAATAACGGGAGATATACCTAAATGAATGACACACTAACGGGAGATATACCTAAATGAATGACGCAATAACGGGAGATATACCTAAATGAATGACGCAATAACGGGAGATATACCTAAATTAATGACACAATAACGGGAGATATACCTAAATGAATGACACACTAACGGGAGATATACCTAAATGAATGACGCAATAACGGGAGATATACCTAAATGAATGACGCAATAACGGGAGATATACCTAAATGAATGACGCAATAACGGGAGATATACCTAAATGAATGACACAATAACGGGAGATATACCTAAATGAATGACGCAATAACGGGAGATATACCTAAATGAATGACACAATAACGGGAGATATACCTAAATGAATGACACAATAACGGGAGATATACCTAAATGAATGACGCAATAACGGGAGATATACCTAAATGAATGACACAATAACGGGAGATATACCTAAATGAATGACACAATAACGGGAGATATACCTAAATGAATGACGCAATAACGGGAGATATACCTAAATGAATGACGCAATAACGGGAGATATACCTAAATGAATGACGCAATAACGGGAGATATACCTAAATGAATGACGCAATAACGGGAGATATACCTAAATGAATGACACAATAACGGGAGATATACCTAAATGAATGACGCAATAACGGGAGATATACCTAAATGAATGACGCAATAACGGGAGATATACCTAAATGAATGACACAATAACGAGCTCTGTCCTCCATAGTTCGCCACGGTGACGGGCGTTACGACCAACTTCGTAACGTAAGAGTGTGACGGGTGATAACACCCAGGCTTCATAACTCGACACAGCAGCGGACTCCCCGAGACGTTAAAAGCTGAGAGGGTTCGCCAAAGTTCATACCAAGACTGGCTATTTGCATGCAAATTACTTGAGGCTGTGTATCAGGTAGTCCACCCTGAGCTGACCTGCCTTTTACTCGTGGCTAAATGGTTGGGTATAAGGGAGTCTCTCCCAGCGCTGATGGACAGCCCAATGTTTACATTATCAGAAGGACGCTTGGCACACGAGAGAGAGAGAGAGAGAGGCTTCAAGTAACCTGAGCCAGGCTTCAAGTAACCTGGGAGAGGCTTCAAGTAACCTGAGTCAGGCTTCAAGTAACCTGAACCAGTCTTCAAGTAACCTGGGAGAGGCTTCAAGTAACCTGAGCCAGGCTTCAAATAACTTGAGCCAGGCTTCAAGCAACCTGACCAGGCTTCAAATAACCTGAGAGAGGCTTCAAGTAACCTGAGCCAGACTTCACGTAACCTGAGCCAGGCTTCACGTAACCTGAGCCAGGCTTCACGTAACCATAGCAAGGCTTCAATTAACCTAAGAGAGGCTTCAAAGTACCCTTGATCTTATCATCCGGTCAACTGTGATACGAAACTTTCTGTTGGTCAGAAATATGATAGATGATAGAGAACAGAGTGAATACATATGCAGTAGTGATGATGAATGAAGCGTCATGAGCCGTGTAGAACTTGAGGAACAGCTAGCATATCGTGACTCATGAGTCCTTATATATGATTATAAGGTGCACTAAGTCTACATGACCAGGAAAAGTGATATCAGCATTACATGGGTTAGACTGTATATGTTTACATAAGATACTGGATAGCTAGAAGTATAAGACATTACTTTCTTGAAGTGCCCGAGGATTGGCGGAATGCATGCATAGTGCCACTGTACAAAGGCAAAGGGGATAAAGGTGAGTGTTCAAATTACAGAGGTATAGAGTTGTTGAGTATTCCTGGAAAATTATATGTTCAAAGGGTGAAGGCATGTACAGAGCATCAAACTGGGGAAGAGAAGTGTGGTTTCAGAAGTGGTAGAGGATGTGTGGATCAGGTGTTTGCTTTGAAGAATGTACGTGAGAAATACTTAGAAAAACAAATGGATTTGTATGTAGCATTGATGGATCTGGAGAAGGCATATGATAGAGTTGATATAGATGCTCTGTGGAAGGTATTAAGAGTATATGGTGTGGGAGGCAAGTTGCTAGAAGCAGTGAAAAGTCTTCATCGAAGATGTAACATGTGTACGAGTAGGAAGAGAGTAAAGTGATTGGTTCTCAGTGAATTTCGGTTTGCGGCTGGGGTACGTGATGTCTCCATGGTTGTTAAATTTGTTTATGGATGGGGTTGTTAGGGAGGTAAATGCAAGAGTTTTGGAGAGAGGGGCAAGTATGCAGTCTGTTGTGGATGAGAGGGCTTGGAAAGTGTCAGTTGTTGTTCGCTTATGATTCAGAGCTGGTGGCTAATTCGGGTGAGAAACTGTAGAAGTTGGTGACTGAGTTTGGTGAAGTGTGTGAAAGAAAGCTAAGAGTAAATGCGAATAAGAGCAAGGTTATTATGTACAGTAGAGTTGAGGGACAAGTCAATTGGGAGGTAAGTTTGAATGGAGAAAAATCGGGGGAAGTGAAGTGTTTTGGATATCTGGGAGTGGATTTGGCAGTGGATGGAACCTTGGAAGCAGAAGTGAGGCACAGGGTAGGGGAGGGGCAAAAAGTAATGGGAGCTTTGAAAATGTGTTGAAGGCGAGAGCATTATCTCGGAAATCAAAAATGGGTATATTTGAAGGAATAGTGGTTCCAGCAATATTACATGGTTGCGAGGCTTGGGCTATAGATAGGGTTGTACGAAGGATGGTGGATGTGTTGGAAATGAGATGTTTGAGGACAATATGTGGTGTGAGGTGGTTTGATCGAATAAGTAATGAAAGTGTAAGAGAGGTGTGGTAATAAAAAGAGTGTGGTTGAGAGAGAAGAGGGTGTATTGAAATGGTTTGGTCACATGGAGAGAATGAGTGAGGAAAGGTTGACAAAGTGGATATATGTGTCAGAGGTGGAGGGAACGAAGAGAAGTGAGAGACCAAATTGGAGGTGGAAGGATGGAGTGAAAAAGATTTTGAGCGATCGGGGCCTGAACTTGCAGGAGGGTGAAAGACGTGCAAGGAATAGAGTGAATTGGACCAGTGTGGTATATCGGGGTGGACGTACTGTCAGTGGATTGAACCAGGGCATGTGAAGCGTCTGGGGTTAACCATGGAAAGTTTTGTGGGGCCTGGATGGGGAAAGGGAGCTGTGGTTTCGGTGTATTATACATGACAGCTAGAGACTGAGTGTGAACGAATGTGCCTTTGTTGTCTTTTCCTAGCGCTACCTCGCGCACATGTGGGGGGAGGGGGTTGTCATTTCATGTGTGGCTGGGTGGCAACGGGAATGAATAAAGGCAGCAAGTATGAATTATGTACATGTGTATATATATATATATATATATATATATATATATATATATATATATATATATATATATATATATATGTATACGTTGAAATGTATAGATATGTATATGTGCGTGTGTGGACGTGTATATACATGTGTATGTGGATGGGTTGGGCTATTCTTTCGTCTGTTTCCTTGCGCTACTTTGTTAACGCGGGAGACAGCGACTAAGTATGACAGTAATAAAAAAAACTTTCTTGATTGTCTATATTTACTTTACCTACCAGAATCTTGAGAGCCGAGTACGATAACAACTAGGCTATGGTGCTGATGAGAGGGAAATGACTATTCGTTAGTAATCGAATACACTTTGTCTCACGTCCATGAGCAACAGCGTCTAGACCGGTCATTTCCCGTTAGGCTCACATTACCAGTAACCAGCAGTTGTAGCAAACTTACGTAATATTACACGTGTCTGCATGTGAATACGAGTATAGAGTAGTGAACAAGCACTTTCATAAAACACACAATGCCCACCAACAGCATGGATTCGAAACCCCCACGTTTTACCCCGAATGTGGGGCTAGATACTCTTCTTCAACAGGATTGTTCTCATATGGAGTGATTCATCGAGTATAGACTTCATAAATATTTCGCCGTATATCGATGACTGACGCTATTTTTGCCTCCTTAAGTACATAAAGATCATGGTTTCTTTTTAAGACATCTGTGTGTCTGTCAGCTCTTACCACACTAATCTAAGTTTTTGACATCTGCTCTTGTAAACAGCCTGGAAGATACCCAGTGGTCTGTTGCTATTTGAATCCCTTTTTGTTCTTAACTCCATTTACATTTTCAGGCGCCATTATGTCAAAGTATCTTCCATTCCATCCTTCCACCTCCTCCTCCTCCTCTTCCTCCTCCGTTTCCCCATCATCCACTTTCCTTACTGACATGACCACCTTCTTATGTAGAACCCACGCCTCAGTCCGTGCAGTACCATCGGGACTACTTTACTATCAACCATATCCATCTTTACTCTCACAGACAATTACCTCTCTCTCCTCACACTTCTAAGTACACCCAGGACCTTAGTCCCTTCACCCACCCCATGCCACCTCTGTTTTCATGGTTCCAATCGCTGTCATGTCCACTCCAGTCCTCCAGGTTCTCTCCATTCAGATTCACACCCCAGCTAACCAGTCTCTCTCCTCTGGTAAATGTAATAACCTTGCCTTATAAACTCGCTCTCAACTTTCTCCTTCCAACTCTTTCAGAATCAGAAACCACCTTCCATAGTAATCTCACTGGAATCTGCCTCCAGCGGCATGCAAACAGAAGCTCACCTTCCAGCCCGTTTCACCCGCAATGGACTCCAGACCCGCCCCCTCTCTCTCCAAGACCCTCACATTCGCCTCCCTCACAACCCAGTCCACAAACACATTGAAGAGCCATGTTGACATCACGCACCCCTGCCGCAGACCCACCTTCACCTGGTGTCACTCACCCTCCTTTCTTCCTATTCGAACATACGCCTTATTCTCTTTACCATACTTCATGGTACGCAAGGTTTACACGACCCCTCCTCTTTTCACCAATACCACTTCCCATGACAGTCACTTCGCACACCTCCATAACCAAAACACCCTACATTACCTGCCACCCTACCATCGACATAATGCTACCATTTGCTCTCTTTCTCCTTACGCTATTAATCTCCTTCCAAAGACATTTGTTCTTACACTATTAATCTCCTTCCAAAGACATTTTCTTAATTTCCCTAAAGTTCACCGACACTCGCTCACACCAACTCTCATTTGTGTGTGTATATATATATATATATATATATATATATATATATATATATATATATATATATATATATATATATATATATATATATTCCTATGAGTCCTATGAGTGATTGTTTTGGACAATCACATGTTTACCAAATGGCGTCCTAGCTTCGTCTCTTCGATTTATATCAACTGACTTATATTTCTCTCTTGTGTCTCCCCTGATGATGTGATTATTACACGAAAGTGCACTTGGGAACTTTTCGTGTTTCATTTTCCCCGTGGACTCATATGAATATCTTGATCACGCGCAATATTGTGATCCTTTCCAATATATATATATATTTGACAATCACATGTTTACCAAATGGCGTCTTAGCGTCGTCTCTTCGATGTATATCTACTGACTTATATTTCTCTCTTGTGTCTCCCCTGATGATGTGATTATTACATGAAAGTGCACTTGGGAACTTTTCGTGTTTCATTTTCCCCGTGGACTCATAGGAATATATATATATATATATATATATATATATATATATATATATATATATATATATATATATCTTTCATACTATTCGCCATTTCCCGCCTCAGCGAGGTAGCGTTAAGAACAGATGACTGGGCCCCTGAGGAAACATCCTCACCTCACCCGGCCCCCTTCTCTGTTCCTTCCTTTAGAAAAAAAAAAAATGAGAGGGGAAGATTTCCAGCCCCCCGCTCCCTTCCCTTTTAGTCGCCCTCTACGACACGCAGGGAATACGTGGGAAGTATTCTTTCTCCCCTATCCCCAGGGATAATATATACATATATATATATATATATATATATATATATATATATATATATATATATATATATATATATATATAGAATGTGTGTGTGTGTGTGTGTGTGTGTGTGTGTGTGGTGTGTGTGTGTGTGTGTGTGTGTGTGTGTGTGTGTGTGTGTATGTGTCTGTCTGTGTATTATACTGAGGTAATAATTCTAGGAGAGTGTGTTGTGCTTTAAGTTCACAGCTCTAGAAAAGTGTGTTATGTTGCAAGCGTACACCACAGGGCAAGTGTATTGCCACAAACACTTACACCGGAGGAATGATATGCCATGTCTTATTATCACACTTCACTAGTTTGCTCAGCGCACTGTAACCATACACCACTGAAGGGGTCTAATGTGTAAGAACATATTCACAAGACGAGTCTGCTGTGTCCTACACTAACACCCTAGGAGTCTGCTGTGTCGTAGGCTCACACCTTAGGAGTCTGCTGTGTCGTAGGCTCACACCTTCGGAGTCTGCTGTGTCGTAAGCTCACACCTTAGGAGTCTGCTGTGTCGTAGGCTCACACCTTAGGAGTCTGCCGTGTCGTAAGCTAACACCTTAGGAGTCTGCTGTGTCGTAGGCTCACACCTTAGGAGTCTGCTGTGTCGTAAGCTCACACCTTAGGAGTCTGCTGTGTCGTAAGCTCACACCTTAGGAGTCTGCTGTGTCGTAGGCTCACACCTTAGGAGTCTGCCGTGTCGTAAGCTAAGACCTTAGGAGTCTGCTGTGTCGTAGGCTCACATCTTAGGAGTCTGCCGTGTCGTAAGCTAACACCTTAGGAGTCTGCTGTGTCGTAGGCTCACACCTTAGGAGTCTGCTGTGTCGTAGGCTCACACCTTAGGAGTCTGCTGTGTCGTAGGCTCACACCTTAGAAGTCTGCTGTGTCGTAAGCTCACACCTTCTGAGTCTGCTGTGTCGTAGGCTCACACCTTAGGAGTCTGCTGTGTCGTAGGCTCACACCTTAGGAGTCTGCTGTGTCGTAGGCTCACACCTTAGGAGTCTGCTGTGTCGTAAGCTAACACCTTAGGAGTCTGCTGTGTCGTAGGCTCACACCTTAGGAGCCTGCTGTGTCGTAAGCTCACACCTTAGGAGTCTGCCGTGTCGTAAGCTAACACCTTAGGAGTCTGCTGTGTCGTAGGCTCACACCTTAGGAGTCTGCCGTGTCGTAAGCTAACACCTTAGGAGTCTGCTGTGTCGTAGGCTCACACCTTAGGAGTCTGCTGTGTCGTAAGCTAACACCTTAGGAGTCTGCTGTGTCGTAGGCTCACACCTTAGGAGTCTGCTGTGTCGTAAGCTAACACCTTAGGAGTCTGCTGTGTCTTAGGCTCACACCTTAGGAGTCTGCTGTGTCGTAGGCTCACACCTTAGGACTCTGCTGTGTCGTAGGCTCACACCTTAGAAGTCTGCTGTGTCGTAAGCTCACACCTTCTGAGTCTGCTGTGTCGTAGGCTCACACCTTAGGAGTCTGCTGTGTCGTAGGCTCACACCTTAGGAGTCTGCTGTGTCGTAGGCTCACACCTTAGGAGTCTGTTGTGTCGTAGGCTCACACCTTAGGAGTCTGCTGTGTCGTAAGCTAACACCTTAGGAGTCTGCTGTGTCGTAGGCTCACACCTTAGGAGCCTGCTGTGTCGTAAGCTCACACCTTAGGAGTCTGCTGAGCCGTAAGCTAACACCTTCGAAGTCTGCTGTGTCGTAAGCTCACACCTTCGAAGTCTGCTATGTCGTAGGCTCACACCTGAGGAGTCTGCTGTGTCGTAGGCTCACACCTGAGGAGTCTGCTGTGTCGTAGGCTCACACCTTAGGAGTCTGCTGTGTCGTAGGCTCACACCTTCGAAGTCTGCTGTGTCGTAAGCTCACACCTTAGGAGTCTGCTGTGTCGTAGGCTCATACCTTAGGGGTCTGCTGTGTCGTAGTCTCACACCTTAGGAGTCTGCTGTGTCGTAGGCTCACACCTTAGGAGTCTGCTGTGTCGTAAGTTCACACCTTAGGAGTCTGCTGTGTCGTAGGCTCACACCTTAGGAGTCTGCTGTGCCGTAAGTTAACACCTTAGGAGTCTGCTGTGTCGTAAGCTCACACCTTCGAAGTCTGCTGTGTCGTAGGCTCACACCTTCGAAGTCTGCTGTGTCGTAGGCTCACACCTTAGGAGTCTGCTGTGTCGTAGGCTCACACCTTAGGAGTCTGCTGTGCCGTAAGGTAACACCTTAGGAGTCTGCTGTGTCGTAGGCTCACACCTTAGGAGTCTGCTGTGTCGTAGGCTCACACCTTAGGAGTCTGCTGTGCCGTAGGCTCACGACACAAAACAGGTTTGTCGATCGTGCACGGAGCACATACCAACCTCAGCTGTGTGGAGAAGTCTGAGGGTGGTGGATGAAGCAGTCATTCATTTTTGCCACGCTAATCTGTCATCATGATTTGGTCTGGCCATTATTTCACTCACACGTTCATGGGATCATTTCTGCACGGTTTTTATGTCCTAGGTTCACGATCTCCTCTCGACCGAGATATCAACTGTCTGTTCTTCACAACATTCACAAAACCTTGTGTACCATCATGTGCAGTTATGATTTTCACATTATGAAGTAACACCTAATATGAGCCGAGTCCATTAAGAATGTTCTTGGTCCCAGAACATAATGGCTTTCGTGTGCGAATGAGATTACGTTGAAGGGGATAGAAGAAAAGGAAGTCTTTTGATAATCGAGAAAAAGTTTTAAAACTAATTTTCCACCAGAGGCCTGACTCTGACGGATAAGATAGATGAAAAAAAAGTATCTCGCTTTTGGTTGATTCTTTCAATTCTTAACATTTGTCAATTTTTTTCAATTGCATCTTTAATCTCCCATTTTCATATTTTCATGCTCGCTGATGGCCATTCTTGCTTGAACTATTGTCGGCTGAGCCTATATCAATATAACATGAACTGTTTGAGGACAGCAGTTACTGTGAGGAAGGTTGATTGGGTAAGGGATGATATCGTGAGAGAGAGAGTTGTGGTAGTAGTGTGTGGAATATATTTGAGAGAGCTGAGTGGAGTGTTCTGACTTGGTTTGGACATATGGAGAGGATGAGTGAGAGGAGAGTAAATCACATAATATATGCTTCACAGGTGGAGGGACGAAGGAGAAAGAGGAGCACTAGGACGAGAGTGAAGACTGGAGTGAAATAAGTTTTGAGTTATCAGGGCCTGAACATGCAGGAGGGTGTTGGGCGTGCATGGGACAGAGTGCACGGCGGCTGTGTGGTGTTCAGGGGCAACGTGGGGGTTTGTCTGTGGTCAGGGTCATTTGGTGTCGGCACATGACACATGACAGTTGGATCATGGATAGGGACAAATGAGTGCCGTTCTTGAGTCTGTTCCTGACACTAACTTTGTGGATGTTATTATCCAGTATTTCCATCATGTATTATTTTGGGGTTATATTTATGAGAGATAATTATTCATCCAAGGCATTATCCTCCAGTACAGCCGAGTGATAATAATACTGGCGACATGACGGAAACTGGTGTAGAGTTTGGTGTTTGATTTCATCATCTCAACATATTAAAGGACATGACACTGAATTGTTACTATTAGTGTTGGTGACGTGGGAGAGGAGGAGGGACAGCAGCCCTCACGGTCAGGTGGTGGTGACGGGGGCAGCAGCAGCAGCAGCAGCAGCAGCCCTCACAATCCCGTCACCATTCACGAGGAAGAAGTGGCCCCTCTTGATCCCATTATTAGTTCTTCTTCAACAAGTGTTCTCGCTCTAGTTCAGCCACCATTCAGCCATTATTCTTCACTTCTGTTGACCCACTGTTTCTCAACTGATCAGACGCATATAACTGGTTGGTATTTGGTGTAAAGTTAATAAGTATGACATACCGTTGTCACAGTGGGCGCGCTGAGTGGCTTCACTGCCTCCGCCTCACACACGAATGAATTACATACCAGACGTTGGTGGACGCAGCACATTGGACACGACGGAGCTGGGAATGTGTGTGTGTGTGTGTGTGTGTGTGTGTGTGTATCATTTTCTCGAGTAATTTGCACACAGTTGTTCGTACCTGCACATTGTATGTTTGTAACACATAACGCAGACTATTCGCAGCTCCCACGCTGGAAACCATTTCGTCTGATGAACCTTAGATGATGCTAGCTCGCCACTAGGGCAGGAAGTAGACATAACAATGGGACTATTTTTTCTTGAATATCACCAACTATCTGTCTTACTTATCTACTTATATATCTATCAAATCATCAGTTTTTAGCATTGAGTTAGTCATGCCCATCACATCAAAATTCCAAGGTTATATTCAGCACAAACAAGGTTGCCAAAACCCTCACTTAATTATTTTTAAAGAAAGATATCTCAAAGACATTGTACGTTTTCCCCGTCATAGAAAACGAGTGTAGAATCAGACCATACGGAAGATAACCAAAGTAATGATAGTTATCTTTATATATATATATATATATATATATATATATATATATATATATATATATATATATATATATATATAATCCGTTTGTCTTTCCAGTCATAGCGATGTAGGATTAGGAACGAACGACCAGTGGCCTCACTTGCACACATATGGTCTCAAGCTGCCTGTAGTATAACGCATCAAAACCATAGCCCATCAACCATAGCCAAATTCCACGCACCAGATATCTCAACAGACTTAAACATCTGGAATTCCAACATTCCTTTGCGCTCTCCTTTCCATTATACAAGAGCATCACATATACCTGCTGCCAGAGGTCAGATTCACCTTGTCTTTGGTCGTACGAACGACGAACAGGCTGACTAACCAATCAGCAGTGTTTGTCACCTTCTAGTCTTTAGAAGTACAGGTACAATCCCATCCACTCTCGCCATTTACCTTTTCGTCTTGTGTAAGGCTATCACAACCCCTTCTCTCTCTGCCATACATTTCGCCATGGCTCTTTCAATCCGTATGCCACGTCGTCCCAAACACAGCACATCTGCCTCCCAGTCATCGTACTCATTCAGTTGTCCCCGGAATACTCGCTCCATCTTTTCCTCACATATTCTTTTTTCCTGTCACCATCCGTCCCACACCGCTCGAACTCCTCACCGTTACCTCCACCTGTTCGCTCGTTCTCACACAGTTCATCTCGTGCCGAAACGTTTTCTGACTGAAAATTTTCGTTACTATGTGGCCCCTCTCGCACTTGCCCTCTTTTTCTGTTCCCATTCCTTTCCCTAGACCTCAAGTCACTCTCTTCTTTCTCTTGTACTCCTCCTAGTCACACGCTCTCCTTCCCTGCAGGTACTGTTGTGCACCTCCGTTTTCTCTCTCACTAGCGATTTGAGAACTTCATTCCAACATGTTGGCATATGCTTCAACTTCCCATCTTTCCCATGCTACACACTTCCTCTACATAACGACTGCCTCCTCTCCTCTTCCACTTTTCTTGTTTCATTTGTTCTCAGCCGATGCCATTGTTCACTCAGCTTGTCATGGTCTCTACACAGAGGCACATCTTTCCCAAGCTCACTCACCTTCACCACTTCCCACCACAATTTAGGTTAGGTTAGCAATACGTCAGGGAGCATCAGGTCTCCTGTTGTATGTTCCTCCCATACACTCCCGTGCTAAACCTCTCATTATGTTCACATCCTGCGCTGGTGTCTGCTGACCATTCACGCTTCTCACCTAACTTATATGTATATTTTTTTTTCTTTATTTTAGCCATAGATTCCCGAGCTACACTCTTCAAAGCACACAACTCGATATGTTTTCCTCCATTTCGTTTACCCCCGGGGACCCAGAGATACCAGTAAATAAGTAGATATGAAAGAAAAATATTGAGCTCAGATCTGCACTTGCTGGAAAACATGCTGTTTCTCAGCAGTAAGAAGTGTTTTTATTTGAAAATAACCTATAGGAAGCCAGTCCCATTATAACCTTTCTGTGTACCGAGGGATGGTGGCAGGACTGTGCACCGAGGGTTGGTGGCAGAACTGTGTACCGAGGTTTGGTGGCAGGACTGTGTACCGAGGGTTGGTGGCAGGACTGTGTACCGAGGGTTGGTGGCAGGACTGTGTACCGAGGGATGGTGGCAGGACTGTGTACCGAGGGTTGGTGGCAAGACTGCGTAACGAGGGATGGTGGCAGGACTGTGTACCGAGGGTTGGTGGCAAGACTGCGTAACGAGGGATGGTGGCAGGACTGGGTAGCAAAGGATGGTGGCAGGACTGGGTACCGAGGGATGGTGGGAAGACTGTGTACCGAGGGTTGGTGGCAGGACTGTTCACTGAGGGATGGTGGCAGGACTGTGCAAGGGTTGGTGGCAGGACTGGGTGTCGAGGGATGGTGGCTGGACAAAAATGCCTTGAAATCTTTTCTCAATAAAGAAACAGCAAAATTCGAGGCGGCAGGTTTTGCAACATTTCTTGGGGACAAATCCTGCACTTCTTTCCTATATATATATATATATATATATATATATATATATATGGAGGGAGGACTGGCGCGAAAATACCAAACAGGTCAAGTTTGCAGTGCCGTAAAGAAGGAAACGTAAAGAGTCGGGGTGAGATAACTTTAGAAAGACGCAGACTCTGTGTGACCCGGAGTGGTCAGACCTGGAGAAGTACAGTCTGGCGATCCATTCTGGCAGCCGCCACCAACCACAGCGAAGGTGTTGGCTGGATCGCTAACATTATCGTGACGTCCATGAGTTGTATGACGTCAGATTTCCTTGCTCCTTCCCTCACCTTTCTAACTCTTATCTGTTCTTTTCTTCTCTTTTTTTTTCTATGTCATCGAGTGAGGCAGGCAAGTTAGGGATAGATATCCCGGGCGGAAACGACAAAGGAGTTGACAGCTTTCTTGAAATTGGACACAACTTTTTTTTTTCCTAAAAAGACTGGGGGAAGGAGGAGGAAGCTGAGGACATGCGCTGCGGAGGTGAGTGTAGGAAGCTGTCGATATGATGATAACACCTCGTGTGTGTGTGTGTGTGTGTGTGTGTGTGTGTGTGTGTGTGTGTGCGTCTGTGTATGTGTGTTTGTGTGTGTGTGTCTGTGTGTGTGTGTGTCTGTGTGTGTGTTAATCACCTGTTTGTACCGTAAGGGGAGAGAGTTTTACACTTGTTGGACCCCATATCTTGCACATTCTCTACTATCATACAGCTTCTTTAAGTTATTTACGCTGTCTACATTATCCTGTCATTCCCTTCCAAGCATCCATCACTCTTGAGCAGTAAAAGTACTTCTTCACACCTGTTTTTAACGAGTTTTTTGCTGAATTTTCATGTTATATAGACTGGATGCTGTGGCTCCACGTATGTAGTCTGGATGCTGTGGCTCCACATATGTAGTCTGGATGGTATGGCTCCACATATGTAGTCTGGATGCTGTGACTCCACATATGTAGTCTGGATGCTGTGGCTCCACATATGTAGTCTGGATGCTGTGGTTCCACATATGTAATCTGGATGGTATGGCTCCACATATGTAGTCTGGATGCTGTGGCTCCACATATGTAGTCTGGATGCTGTGGTTCCACATATGTAGTCTGGATTCTGTGGCTCCACATATGTAGTCTGGATGCTGTGGCTCCACATATGTAGTCTGGATGCTGTGGCTCCACATATGTAGTCTGGATGCTGTGGCTCCACATATGTAGTCTGGATGCTGTGGCTCCACATATGTAGTCTGGATGCTGTGGCTCCACATATGTAGTCTGGATGCTGTGGCTCCACATATGTAGTCTGGATTCTGTGGCTCCACATATGTAGTCTGGATGGTATGGCTCCACATATGTAGTCTGGATGCTGTGGCTCCACATATGTAGTCTGGATGCTGTGGCTCTACATATGTAGTCTGGATGCTGTGGCTCCACATATGTAGTCTGGATGGTATGGCTCCACATATGTAGTCTGGATGCTGTGGCTCCACATATGTAGTCTGGATGCTGTGGTTCCACATATGTAGTCTGGATTCTGTGGCTCCACATATGTAGTCTGGATGCTGTGGCTCCACATATGTAGTCTGGATGCTGTGGCTCCGCATATGTAGTCTAGATGCTGTGACTCCACATATGTAGTCTGGATGCTGTGGCTCCACATATGTAGTCTGGATGCTGTGGCTCCACATATGTAGTCTGGATGCTGTGATTCCACATATGTAGTCTGGATTCTGTGGCTCCACATGTGTAGTCTGGATGCTGTGGCTCCACATATGTAGTCTGGATGCTGTGGCTCCACATATGTAGTCTGGATGCTGTGGCTCCACATGTATAATCTGGATGCTGTGGCTCCACATGTGTAGTCTGGATGCTTTGGCTCCACATATGTAGTCTGGATTCTGTTGCTCCACATATGTAGTCTGGATTCTGTGGCTCCACATATGTAGTCTGGATGCTGTGACTCCACATATGTAGTCTGGATGCTGTGGCTCCACATTTCTCGAGGGACTATTCACTGTCCACGTCATCGGTCTGTTTTAGGTGGATGAGTGATGATTTGTGGGATGAAAGGATGTTTTGGGTGGGTGAGACAAGCGTTAGGAGAGTTTTTGACTGGATGAATGTTATGTGTTGGTTGGATGAAGGGTTTTGTAGGTGGATGTAGGGTTTTATGGGAGGTCTAAAGATTACGGGATTACGATGTTGAACTTGGATGATGGATGTGATGGGTGTATGAGGGATACTGCGTGTAGATAAGGAATTCTGTAGATGGGTGAGAGATGATATTAGAGAGTGAGGGATGTTATGGATCGGTAAGAGATTATTTTTTTTTCTTTTTGAGTGGACGAAGGATGTTGTGATTAGATGAAGAACGATGTGGGTGAGTGAGAGGGATTGTGAATGAGCGAGAAATGTTTTGAGTTGGTGAAAGAAACTTTTGGGGTATGAAGGTCAAGTATATTGGAGTTTAGAATGGTGTGTGTATATTCGGGATGTAGTGGGAACGTGGAATGAGGAAGTTTGGGTTGAATGAGAAGTATTATGGTTAAAGGGCGAAGATCTCCGCTGTAGAGGGGTGATGTTTGACTGGGAAAGATGTTGGACGAGAAAGGAATGTTTACGGTGGATGAGAGACGTTTTTGGAGTTATGATCATGCTACGGGAAAGGATGTTGTGGCTGGGGGAGTCGGGACTTTCATGGGTGGATGAGGGACATCGTCCCAAGATGTTGTGGGATCTTAGAGGCTGACGAGGGTTGTTGTAGGGAGGTAAACAAATTTGTAAGAGTTGTATTTTGTATAAAAATGGGGAGAGAAGTGCGGGGTGTGTGTCTATAGAGAGGGAAAACAGAGGGAGTGAGTGTGTAAGGGAGGTAGGGATGTGGAGGGACTGGAAATCTGGAGGGAGCGTGTTGGAGAGGTAAGATGGAATATTGTGGGAGTGTCAAGATGGGATTGTGGAGGGACGGTGAAGACTATGGGAGGAGAGAGTGTTGTGGGTACGAAAGTGTTCCAGAAATGGGTGTGTTATAGGTCCTAGGCTGTGAAGGGGGTATGGGAATAAAGGAAGAGTAAAGGAATGTGAGAAATAGGATTGTGTGGCGAAAGAAAACTAAGAGGATATGAGAATGGAGGAAGGGACAGTGTTAGGAGGGTAGGACTGGGGGACACACGGAGATCAAGAGAGCAAGAACAAAGAATCTCTTGAATCTGTTGCACAGAGGGACGAGGAGCGTGTGTCGCGAGAGGGCGGCCAAGTCCATGACACAAGCATTGAATGCAGACGCACTGGGTGGACGACACAGGCAGGGAACACCGAGGGTGGAGCCATGGAGAACCACACACGCACACACACACACACACACACACTAGAAGGGCGTGGTATAGCTTCGAGGATAGAACGCCTGAAGGAGCAGCAGTGAACCCGAAGGAGGGCACCAAACACCCTTTCACACAGACACAGTGGACGCGACGAGGGTAAGGGAGGGCAGGGAACACCTGGGGAGGTTCACACGGGGAGTGTACAGGGGAGGCTAATGCCACTACAATAACAACTTTGGAAAGAGGGCCCTGAGGGAGGGAGGTAACCGGGCGCCATGGGCACCAAAGACGAAAGTTGATGGAGACAGGGTGAACGTAAGTGAAAGAAAAAGAAAAAAGAGGGCTTTAAGGTGAGAAAAAGAGGTAAATACAGAATACTGAAAACGGCAAATACATTTACACTCCATGTTAAGACCCTATGATAAATGACATGTGTCTGCTAAAGCATTCTAAGTCTTACCTGGAGAGGAAGCGTGGTGAAACTTTGTCTCAGTATTTCTGATGCTAACCATTATGGCGCTGAACGATAAGCTCTGAAATATTCCAGGGCTTCGCAACAGAAACAGTACAAAGTAATTTTGACGAAATGACGCAAATTTCATTTTCACCTAAACGCCACAAAGAACCAGGCTTATACGCCAATGCGTATTTAACTCGAGAGCAACATTTATAAAACCCCTGCAGATCCCCGACCAAGGTCTAGTGATATTTAGAAAATGGTGTGTGTCAATGGGGAGGAAATGTGTGAATGTCAGGTTGGTGAACTTGCTCCGTGTTACTGGTTGTAGTGATATGTTACTCCAGCCTCATCGCCTGGTGTCACAAGTAGCCTGTGTCTTTTCTTTTCTTTCTCTTGTTACAAAGGTGATTAGAGGGTAGGAAGAAGAGGTGGGACAGGGAAAGGTATAGTTTGAAATGGAGGAGAAGACTGGAGCGTGGGTTAGTGTATGGCGTGAGTTTCTGATGCATGTGATTTTGTTGCTAAGTAAACATTGTGGACGTCCATGGATGACTGGAGGCTCCCTAAATGCTCTGAGGCTTCGAACGAACCAAGAATGTTCTGTAACTGCACTGTTGTCCGGATCTCGGGTTTGTCTGCAATTTGCATTATCGTTGTCTTCAAAAGTATCAGCCATACTTTCTGGGCTGCTTATTTTGAGTTGAGACAGATTGGTTTAATCTTTAGTCGTTCGTGCTATACTACTAAGTTTCAGTGTCGGGGTATTTTGTATTCGTGACGATTCGTCGAGCCTTATTTTGTATCCTCTGTAACTTGAGCACGTCTGATGTGGAGGCGAGAGACGTTGGTGTGATGAGTAGGTTAGGAGAGGTGTTATCATGGCTCTGCGCTGGTGTAATGCTTGGTTCTCAGGGAGGTGCCAGGATGTATACAGACGAGTCAAGGCTACTTATCCTTGTGTGGATCTCTTGTTGATATGTTCTGTCGTCAGTCCTCGAGGTTAATGTGTAATCTGCAGCTCTTTTTGTGCGCCGTCATTTGTGATACACAGGGAACACAGGGACCTGTAGATGTTGGGGTGTTTGGCGCCAAAAGTTGTTTTCGATTTCTATATATTTCTGTCCGGGGTGTTCGTGGTAGGTCGTCCGAGGTTTGTATGTTCAGCATTAGAATGAATAAATACACAAATGAATATATATATATATATATATATATATATATATATATATATATATATATATATATATATATAATCTGGCTTTGGTATCCCTGGGATCTTAGAGTAATCTGGTAATATAAGACACACACGTCTTGCAGGGATATACGTAAGTTGTAGTAATGTTAATTAGACCCATTACCTTCATTGTTACGGTGTCGGAGAACTGTAAGTCATCACACATTTTGTGTTACAGTCCTCTCCTGGCGGCTATGGCCTCTCCTGCGGCTAACTGGCTACAGTGGTTCAGTCGGTAGGTTGTGTATCCCGGAATTATGATTGGCGTGTGTGTGTGTGTGTTTTATTTATGATGGCTTAGACGGCAAGGGCAGCTGAGGCCCTAATCAAGGCCATCCCATTAACGCTATATAAATATATATATATATATATATATATATATATATATATATATATATATATATATATATATATATATATGCTCTGTGGAAGGTATTAAGAATATATGGCGTGGGAGGCAAGTTGTTAGAAGCAGTGAAAAGTTTTTATCGAGGATGTAAGGCATGTGTACGTGGCGTGGGCTATAGATAGGGTTGTACGAAGGAGGGTGGGTGTGTTGGAAAAGAGATGTTTGAGGACAATATGTGGTGTGAGGTGATTTGATCGAGTGTAATGAAAGGATAAGAGAGATGTGTGGTAAAAAAAAAGAGTGTGGTTGAGAGAGCAGAAGAGGGTGTATTGAAATGGTTTGGTCACATAGAGAGAATGAGTGAGGAAAGATTGACAAAGAGGATATATATGTCAGAGGTGGAGGGAACGAGAAGTGGGTGACCAAATTGGAGGTGGAAAGATAGAGTGAAAAAGATTTTGAGTGATCGGGGCCTGAACATACAGGAGGGTGAAAGGCGTGCAAGGAATAGAGTGAATTGGAACGATGTTATATACCGGGGTCGACGTGCTGTCAATGGATTAAACTAGGGCAAGTGAAGCGTCTGGGGTAAACCATGGGAAGTTTTGTGGGTGTGGATGTGGAAAGAGACTGAGTGTGAACGAATGTGGCCTTTGTTGTTATTTCCTAGCGCGCGCGGGGAGGAGGGGTTGCCATTTCATGTGTGCCGGGTTGGCGACAGGAATGGATGAAGGCAGCAAGTATGAATATGTACATGTGCATTTATGTATATGTCTTTGTATGTATATGTATGCATACGTTGAAATGTATAGGTATGTATATGTGCGTGTGTGGGCGCGTGTGTATATACATGTGTATGTGGTAGGGTTGGGCCGTTCTTTTGTCTGTTTCCTCGCGCTACATCGCTAACGCGGGAGACAGCGACAAAATATACATATATATATATAGATACACATTTATGTACCCTAGCCTAAGCCAGGTACCCATTTTATCGACCATCTCCAGTGGATGGTTGAATACCTGGGTTGACAATGGACCGACTGTCATAACCAGGACTCGAACCTATGCGCTCGACCCTGGGGCGGCCCGTGAATGCGTCACGGTCAGGAACGCTAACCGTTACACCAGCAGCTGTTCATCAGAACAAACGTCGGGTTCTTTCCACCTTGTACGCGTTTCGAAGGCACACTTCACTCCTGCGACAGTACGTCAACATGGTTGGGAGTGGAAGTGAAGTGCAAGAGCTGGTGTGCAGGCAGACTGTAGTAATGGACAAAGCCGTAAGGGAAAGAAAATCCGATGACTAAAGTCCTATTGATTCTCTCTCTCTCTCTCTCTCTCTCTCTCTCTCTCTCTCTCTCTCTCTCTCTCTCTCTCTCTCTCTCTCTCTCTCTCTCTCACCATACGGTAAAGTTATGATTGGGATGGGCTTTTGAAAAGCTATTAATCACGACAGGTTGGATCCTCGAGGACATACGAGCGGAGGGAGGGGAAAAAAAAAAACAAAAAAAACTGACCAGGTAAGGCAATGATTAGGTCAGGTGCGTAGATGCGTAACGCGTGACGACCGACCTGGTCACGTTAGATAAGTAGCACGTAACGATGGTCCTGGTGAACCTGGGAGAGGAACACTTGAGGACTGACCAGGTCACGTGGCAAGGGAATCACTTGAGAACTGATGAGACCAAGTTGAATACGACGGTGGTTCCAGGTCGATGGAGGAGGACCTGACCAGGTCAGGAGGAGAACAGAGCGGGTGAGAACGTACCACAGTTACACGGGATGGGAGCAGTGACCTGGTCATACGGAATAGTAAATGGTGTTAGTAATGATAAGGAGGAGAGTGGGAGTTGAAGCCCGACGTGGTGGTGAACAGGAAGGGAGGTAGAGAGAGAGAGAGAGAGAGAGAGAGAGAGAGAGAGAGAGAGAGAGAGAGAGAGAACTGACCAAGTCATCGGGTGTGGGAGGCACGAAGGGACTACACTGTGCCCCGTTGATTAGCCGCTCTGGATGACTGACCAAGTTACCAGATGAACCGGACACGTTAGGTGGGCAGCACGTGAGGACTCTTTGAGAGTGAGGCGGTGGTATTGAGAGACGAAGAAGCGACTGGAGGAGGGAAAAGCCTGTGATAAAGAGAATAGGCAAGACTGAAGTAAAAGAGTAGGTGGAAGACAGAGAGGAGCTTCTGTGCGTTTTTGCCAAGGAGTAACAAGATATATTCCTCCTCTCCTCACGTGTGCACATCACGCCTCGCGGCGCCCCGCCCAGAGACTAATCACGTAAGCCCCCGTCATATGCTCCCTGATAGGCAGCACCCACACCATCCTTCCCTGCACGTGTTTCTGAGCCTCGTGCGGGCGTCGCCCACACCTCCCACGTTCCAGTGTTCTCCCGGCTGTGTGTACATCAGACGATTAATGATAAAAGGTCACAGTGTGACGTTGCGAGAATGACGCTCACACTGCCTGTTGTTAATCCGTCACTGTGACACGTGACCATTGTATCACACACACACACACACACACACACACACACACACACACACACACACACACACACACACACACAGGAATGTCAAAATCGAGGGGATTGCATGGGCTTACAAGAGATCTAGATACACTCAAGAGTTGTAGCGATACGTGATTGAAGAAGAGGGTAGTAATGATGTATATATATATATATATATATATATATATATATATATATATATATATATATATATATATATATATATGTATATATATGAAAGAAGTGAAGAGGACGGGAATATGGAGAAACCATGGAACAATACAGTGATAGCAGTAATAAATTGTACTGAGGGTTTGGGGGCAAATGGCAAGGAACTGTAGTATAGAGATGGCAGAGGAGAAATTAACCAGTGTGTCGTAGGAGTCATAGGATACGTCGAGACTAAGTTTGAAAAGAAGTCAGACTCATTGTTATTTGCCAGATGACGTCCAACAGCATAGAAACAGAGAGGGGACGGGGGAGCCAGGGGTTTGGCCCTTGTGGTAAGAGACAATCTTAACCCCAAGAGATACAAGTAGACCAATGTATAGAGCACCATCTTGAAAACCAACATACTATACATTGACTTACAGACTTGCTGGAAAGCATCTGTTTGCGGGAGCAGAGAATTTCCCTGCATTAATGAGCCTGAGCCATGATAAGTAGACTTCTGTAGCCGTGCATATGATTACGGTGGAAAATATAAGGACAGGAGGAAACATGACATATTAAGACCCTCGCTGGACATGGAACCTTTCTTTGTGGAAGGAAGGAGCCGAAGGTCTAATGTGTTAATTTGGAACCCGAGCAAGAGATGAGTCAGATTAGGTATGAGGAAATCCTGGAATAGTGACGCCACTGCAGTAGGCGAGTGAGACAAGATCTGTGGGAAAGTAATGAATGAGGAGCATGTAAACTAATTCAAGATATCGTATGATGAATAAGATGTGGTTGGAAAGAGGATCCCAAAGGGTATAAAAACCCCTTTCCCTATATCCATGAATAACTATCCCCAAACATGTAGTCACCCACACACTCACGGAGAGTTGAGGAGCTAAGGAAAATGCAACCATCGCTGAGAGAGATTCGGAAGATTCTAACATCAGATAAACCCTTAAGATGAGGATCAGATGCTGATGTATAGCTAGGAACACTGGGGGTCTCCTCCTCACCCCAGGTCCTCCACCACCAGTCTGGTCTTCATGTTATTATGAGCAACATATGTTGACGTGAAGCAGATCCTGATTCTCGCCATAATGATTCGTCCCCAGTAAACAATTGGCCTTTGACCTTTCCGTGACGTAGACGTTGTTAGGTGTGTGGCAAGATGCCAGCACCTTCCCGTCACAAAATCTATATACAGTATATTACAGGCGTTTCATTTTCTTCCGGGGTTTACCTTGCTCACAAAACAGAGTTTAAAGATTTTTTTTTCTGCGAATTCCTTCACGTACTTTATTAAGTCTACTTTTCTCGTGTAATAGATTAAATGGATATCTCTAAATGGTATATTATTTCATCTATGAATTACAGACAGTGGGGGAACAATTAAGGCTTAATTTGTTGTGTTTATACTGTTATCTTTGCGTACTTAAGTGTGACAATGTATTTTGATTATCACATTATAAGAAATTTAAATATCTAATAATATTACCGTTCTACAAACGTGTCATGATTGATAATGGGATAAACACTCCCAAGTTCTACAGAAGTTTGAAAGGTTTGATTTCTTTTGATTCCGAATAGTTTTCAGCTCAGGGTAAAATGTAGCGAGGAAGGTGAGAAACTGATTTCTTTCTCATAGCTGTCCACGTGTATCATCTCATGGGACTCGAGATTGTTACTTTACTCCATACGTTTCTAAAAAGGTTGACAAGAATGTTTGTAGTCAATATCAAATTTATTTTCTAATCACTACAAACATCTACGTTTTTTTTTGTTTTTCTCACGAGATGTATGTTATCATCCTCAGTTTCACCAAGATGTTTTTACATGCGACGTCATAAGTATAGATGTTTGCTTACAGAAGCCTCGGTACTAATGCATGGGATTAGAATGCATCGGTATCGAAAACATTGGATTAATTGACTAGCATTTATTGCCTGATATCAGTTATGTAATGCAGTGTAATCATCTATATTTTTGACCTGAGTCATAGTGTTTCCGGGTGTTACTGGTCGAGATGCACAGCAGAGGATAATGATAAAGTGAGGCTGTTGGAATCAGCTGGTTGGTCGCCCGGTAGCACACACCTAACTCCTCCTCCTCTCCTTCCTCAACTCCTCCACTTTGGTCCAGCTGGTTATCATGCAGGAACATAATAGGTTTTCTATGAGAAACGACGAGTCGATAGGAGACTGGGAAGGTTTAGTAGCTAAAACAGCGATCGAGACGTGAACAGATGGGATCAGAAATAGCTGTATTGTTTGAGGCGGATCCAGTAGCAGACACACTCGTCAAGATGTGAAATGGTAGATTCGGTAATAGAGGCACTGGTCAAGATGTACACTGGTAGATTCGATAATAGAAGCACTGGTCAAGATATGAATTTGTAGATTCGGTAATAGAGGCACTGGTCAAGATGTGAACTGGTAGATTCGGTAATAGAGGCACTGGTCAAGATGTGAACTGGTAGATTCGGTAATAGAGGCACTGGTCAAGATGTGAACTGGTAGATTCGGTAATAGAAGCACTGGTCAAGATGTGAACTGGTAGATTCGGTAATAGAAGCACTGGTCAAGATGCGAACTTGTAGATTCGGTAATAGAAGCACTGGTCAAGATGTGAACTGGTAGATTCGGTAATAGAGGCACTGGTCAAGATGCACACTGGTAGATTCGGTAATAGAGGCACTGGTCAAGATGTGAACTGGTAGATTCGGTAATAGAGGCACTGGTCAAGATGTGAACTGGTAGATTCGGTAATAGAGGCACTGGTCAAGATGTGAACTGGTAGATTCGATAATAGAAGCACTGGTCAAGATGTGATCTTGTAGATTCGGTAATAGAGGCACTGGTCAAGATGTACACTGGTAGATTTGGTAATAGAGGCACTGGTCAAGATGTGAACTGGTAGATTCGGTAATAGAGGCACTGGTCAAGATGTGAACTGGTAGATTCGGTAATAGAGGCACTGGTCAAGATGTGAACTGGTAGATTCGGTAATAGAGGCACTGGTCAAGGTGTGAACTGGTAGATTCGGTAATAGAAGCACTGGTTAAGATATGAACTGGTAGATTCGATAATAGAAGCGCTGGTCAAGATGTGAACTGGTAGATTCGGTAATAGAAGCACTGGTCAAGATGTGAATTGGTAGATTCGATAATAGAGGCACTGGTCAAGATGTGAATTGGTAGATTCGGTAATAGAAGCACTGGTCAAGATGTGAACTGGTAGATTCGGTAATAGAAGCACTGGTCAAGATGTGAATTGGTAGATTCGATAATAGAGGCACTGGTCAAGATGTGAATTGGTAGATTCGGTAATAGAAGCACTGGTCAAGATGTGAACTGGTAGATTCGGTAATAGAGGCACTGGTCAAGGTGTAACTGGTAGATTCGGTAATAGAAGCACTGGTCAAGATGTGAACTGGTAGATTCGATAATAGAGGCACTGGTCAAGGTGTAACTGGTAGGTTCTGTGACAGATATTTTGGTCGAGGTAATACAAAACGAACAGTGATATTCTCATTTGGTGTAGAAATACGGCGAAATGAAATTCGCTGTAGTGACACGTCAGAATAAACGCACCTTATACGCATCACCAACATCAGTCTGTGCGTCAGTCATGTATGCGTAAGTTGTATCGCTTTAAAGAAGAATCACTACGCAGAGTTGACTTACGGTCATCCTAAGGAAAAACACCATGATGGGCTAGATGTTTACGCAACCTAACTACTGAGAGGAAAGAAATCTGTCAGGAAAACATCGTAGATAAAATAATAAGAAGTGTTTATCGTGCCAAGGATCCTTTCCCTGGAATGGCAGACAATAAAGCCACTCACGAGAGCCTGTCTCCCCACCCTTGCTCATTCTCATAACCTGCCACGGTCTCATAAGTCAGGCAAGGGTAAAAATCGGGGTTTTCAACTGAGGAAATTACTGTAAGAAGGTGTATTTGAGATTTTTCGAGCCAGCAGACAGGTGACGTGGGCGGAGAGAATTTCTCCGGGAGGAGTTGGGATGGCGGAGAATTTGGAAATGTCTTAGGAGTAAAGTCAGGGGTTAGTGAGAGAACAAGAGCAAAGGAAGGAGTAGCACTACTCCTGAAACAGGAGCTGTGGGAGTATGTGATAGAGTGGAAGAAAGTAGACTCTAGATTGATATGAGTAAGACTGAAAGTGGATGGAGAGAGATGGGTAATTATTTGCACCTGGTCATGAGAAGAAAGATCAAGAGAGGCAAGTGTTTTGGGAGCAGCTAAGTGAGTGTGTTAGCGGCTTTGGTACACGAGACCGGATTGTAGTGATGGGTTATTTAAATGCAACGGTGAGTAATATGGCCGTTAAGGGTATAATTGGTGTACATGGGGTTTTCAGTGTTGTAAATGAAAACAGTGAAGAGCTTGTGGATTTTTGTGCTGAAAAAGTACTAGTGATTGGGAATACCTGGTTTAAAAAGAGATATATACATAAGTATACATATGTGAGTAGGAGAGATGGCCTGAGGGCGATATTGGATTACGTGTTAATTGATAGGCGTGTAAAAGAGAGACTTTTGGATGTTAATGTGCTGAGAGGGGCAGCTGGAGGGATGTTTGATCACTATCTTGTGGAGGCGAAGGTGAAAATTTGTAGAGGTTTTCAGAAAGGAAGAGAGAATGTTAGGGAGAAGAGAGTGGTGAGAGTAAGTGAGCTTGGAAGGAAGACTTGTATGAGGAAGTACCAGGAGAGATTGAGTGCAGAATGGCAAAAGGTGAGAGCAAATGACGTAAGGGGAATGGGATGTATTAAGGGAAGCAGTGATGACTTGCGCAAAAGATGCATGTGGCATGAGAAAGGTGGGAGCTGGGCAGATTAGAAAAGTAGTGAGTGGTGGGATGAAGAAGTAAGACAGTTAGTGAAAGAGGAGAGGAAAGCGTTTAGACGATTCTTGTAGGGAAGTAATGCAAATGACTGGAAGATTTATAAAAGAAAGCGGCAGGAGGTCAAGAGAAAGGTGCAACGGGTGAAAAAGAGGGCAAATGAGAGATAGGTTAAGAGAGTATCATTAAATTTTAGGGAGAATAAAAAGATATTTTGGAAGGAGGTAAATAAGGTGCGTAAGACATGAGAACAAATGGGAACATCGGTGAAGGGGGCAAACGGGGAGGTAATAACAAGTAGTGATGAAGTGAGGAGATGGAGTGAGTATTTTCAAGGTTTATTGTATGTGCTTGATGATAGAGTGGCAGATATAGGGTGTTTTGGTCGGGTGATGCGCGAAATGAGAGGGTCAGGGAGAATGGTTTGGTAAACAGAGAAGAGTTAGTGAAAGCTTTGTGGAAGATGAAAGCCGGCAAGGCGGCGGGTTTGGATGGTAATGTAATGGAATTTATGAAAAAAGGGGGTGACTGTCTTGTTGATTGGTTAGTGAGGATATTCAATGTATGTATCGATCATAGTGAAGTGCCTGAGGATTGGTGAAATTCATGCATAATGCTATTGTACAAAGGCAAAGGGGATAAAGGTGAGTGTTCAAATTACAGAGGCATATGTTTGTTGAGTATTCCTGGGAAATTATATGGGAGGGTATTGATTGAGAGGGTAAAGGCATGTACAGAGCATCAGATTGGGCAAGAGCAGTGTGGTTTCAGAAGTGGTAGAGGATGTGTGGATCAGGTGTTTGCTTTGAAAAATGTCTGTGAGAAATACTTAGAAAAACAGAAGGATTTGTATGTAGCATTTATGGATCTGGAGAGAGCATATGATAGGGTTGATATATATGCTTTTTAGAAGGTTTAAAGAGTATATGGTGCGGGAGGTAACTTGCTATAGGCAGTGAAAAGTTTTTCCAAGGATGTAAGGCGTTTTTACGAGAAGGAAGAGAGGAGAGTGAATGGTTCCCAGTGAATGTCGGTTTGCGGCAAGGGTGCGTGATGTCTCCATGGTTGTTTAATTTTTTAATGGATAGGATTGTTAGGGAGATGAATGCAAGAGTTTTGAGAGAGGGGCAAATATGCAGTCTGTTGTGGATGAGAGGGACTGGGAAGTGAGTCAGTTGTTGTTCGCTGATGATACAGCGCTGGTGGCTGATTAGAGTGAGAAGCTGCAGAAGCTGGTGACTGAGTTTGGTAAAGTGTGTGAAAAAAGAAAGTTGAGAGTAAATGTGAATAAGAGCAAGGTTATTAGGTTCAGTAGGGTTGAGGGACAAGTCAATTGGGAGGTAAGTTTGAATGGAGAAAAGCTGGAGGAAGTGAAATGTTTTAGATATCTGGGAGTGGACTTACCAGCGGATGGAGCCATGGAAGCAAATATGAGTCACATGGTGGGGGAGGGGGTGAAGTTTCTGGCAGCGTTGAAGAATGTGTGGAAGGCGAGAACGTTATCTCGGAGAGCAAAAATGGGTATGTTTGAGGGAGTAGTGGTTCCAACAGTGTTATATGGTTGTGAGGCATGGGCCATAGATAGGGTTGTGCGGAGGGTGGATGTGTTGGAAATGAGATGTTTGAGGACAATATGTGGTGTGAGGTGGTTTAATCGGGGAAGTAATGAAAAGGTAAGAGAAATGTGTGGTAATAAAGAGAGTGCGGTTGAGAGAGCAGAAGAGTATATTTTGAAATGGTTTGGACACATGGAGAGAATGAGTGAGGAAAGATTGACAAAGAGGATATATGTTTCAAAGGTGGAGGGAAGGAGAAGCGGGAGATTGGAGGTGGAAGGATGGAGTGAACAAGATTTTGAGCGATCGGGGCCTGAACATAGGAAATAGCATCACTACCCCAGCTTCAGTGAGGTAGCGCCAGGAAAAGCGACAAAAATAGGCCACATTCGTTCACTCAGTCTCTAGCTGTCATGTGTAAAGCACAAAAACCACACCTCCCTTTCCACATCCAGGCCCCACAAAACTTTCGATGGTTTAACCAAGACGCATCACATACCCTGGGTCAATCCATTGATAGCACATTGACCCCGGTATACCACATCGTTCCAATTCACTCTATTCCTTGCACACCTCTCACGCTCCTGAATGTTCAGACTCCATCCTTCCACCTCCAGTTTGGTCTCCCGCTTCTCCATGTTCCCTTCACCTCTGACACATGTATCCTCTTTGTCAATCTTTCCTCACTCATTTTCTCCATGTGTCCAAGCCATTTCAACACACCCTCTTCTGCTCTCTCAACCACACCCTTTTTATTTTCACATCTCTCTTACCCTTTCATTACTTACTTGATCAAACCACCTCACACCACATATTGTCCTCAAACATTTTATTTCCAACACATCCACCCTATCTATAGCCCATGCCTCGCAGCCATATAACATTGTTGGAACTACTTTTCCTTCAAACATACCCATTTTTGCTCTCCTAGGTAACGTTCTCTCCTTCCACACATTCTTCATCGCTCCCAGAACCTTCGCCCCCTACCTGCCCTGTGACTCACTTCCGCTTCCACGGTTCTATCCGTGGAAGCGGATAGAACCTATGCTAAATTCTATGCTAAATTCTATGCTAAATCCACTCCCAGATATCTAAAACAATTCACTTCCTCCAATTTTTCTCCATTCGAACTAAATCCCAATTAACATGTCCCTCTACCCCCACTAAACCTAATGCCTTGTTCTTATTCACATTCACTCTCAACTTTCTCCTCTCACACTTTTCCAAACTCAGTCACCAACTTCTGCAGTTTCTCACCCGAATCAGCCACTAGAGCTGTATCATCGGCGAACAACAATTGACTCATTTCCAAGTCCCTCTAGTCCAGAACAAACTGCATACTCTCCCCTCTCTCCAAAACTCTTGCATCTACCTCCCTCACCACTCCATCTATAAACAAATTAAATAACCATGGAGACATCACACACCCCCGCCGCTAACCGACATTCACTGGGAACCAATGACTTTTCTCTCTTCCTCCTCGCACACATGCCTTACATCCTTGGTAAAAACTCAACTGTTTCTAGAAACTTACCTCCCACACCATATACTCTTAATACCTTCCACAAAGCATCTCTATCAACCCTATCATATGCCTTCTCAAGATCCATAAATGCTACATACAAATCCATCTGTTTTTCTAAGTATTTCAGACATGCGTTTTTCAAAGGAAACACCTGATCCACACAACCTCTGCCACCTCTGAAACCTTACTGCTCTTCCCCAATCTGATGCTTTGTACATGCCTTCACCCTGTCTTACAATACCCTCCCAAATAATTTCCCAGGAATACTCAACAAACATATGCCTCTGTGGTTAGAGCATTCACCTTTATCTCCTTTGTCTCTGTACAGTGGCACTATGCATGTATTTCACCAACCCTCAGGCACTTCAACATGACCCATACATACACTGAATATCCTCACCAATGACATGTTTATTACTGTATACATTTATGGCGCACAAACGTGTCTGTTTCATCAATAACACGTTGAAAATGCTAAGAAAATTCAGTGTTTGGTTGAAAGTATATATATTACTTTTAATTTTCATGTTACGTGTGTAGTACGGTATGCAGAGGTCATTAAAAGAGAGTCATAGGATCGTTCTAAGAAGATTTGCGAAGTTTGTGGAGGAGTGAGCATTTGAAAGAAGAGGCTGAAACTGCCAGGATATAGTGATGAATGGAGTAGAGAGAGGAGAATGTAGAGCGCTGAAGAGCTAAGCAAGATGATATATATACATCAGTAAAACGAAAGTGAAAGAGGATGTCAATCAAAAGGTAACATTTACAAAATTTTAAACGGCTGATTTTGAAGGAAGTAAATCAGAGTAAAAGAGAGATATTGTTAGGCGTGAAGGTGTGCGTATTAGACAAGTCTGGGAGAATACTCGTAACAAAGGAAGAGATATTTAGGGGATTGAGAGAATATTTCAGAAACAAAAAGGAATGATGATCGGACACGACAGTGCAAGGGATGTCTCTACTGGTAGCGTGGGAACAAAGTAAGGGTGAGAGAGATACACAGATACACAGACCCGTGGTCTAAGCGAGATGGTCTGGCCTTAACTCTACCGAAGAAGATCGAGAAAAAGAATGAAAATGAGTGCAATAATTATGGCGGAGTAGGTTTCCTAATCATGTTAGCGATGAAACCATGTTGACATACTCACAGGAACCTTTGTTGGTGAAGAAAATGGTAGATGAAGGAAAAAAGACGGCTATGGAAAGGTAGTATGGAAACTCTAAAGAAAAGGAAGTAGTATGATGCTGTTTATGGATGTATACCCTAGGCATAATCAGAGAGAGGTTACGAAAACACTATGGGAAGTTTGAACATTTTACTGGTGGCCATGGAAGGCTTTTGGATCCAGACAAGAGCTTTTGTCATGGGAGTAGCGCAAGCGTGAGTTGAAGTAGTGGTATGAATGAGTGGTATGAAATATATCTGGGAGTGCGTCATGGATGTGTGGAGAGGGAAGTGCGTGAGATGGCGGCAAGTTGGAATGACTGTGGTGTCGTTACTTTATGATCATGCTGAAACAAAGTCGAATCGTAATTGCCCAAGTTAATATATGCAAATGATGCTGTGTGAGATGCCAAAGTAGAGGAAGGGTTCGGTAGAAAGGTGGACCGGTCCTACGATATTTGCAGATGCTGAAAGTAAATACGACTGTAAGGTGCTATTTCTTGAAAGGTTTGGAAGGTAGTCATATGTAAGATCAATCTATATAATGAAGAACTAAAATTTGTGGATTAGTCTTAAAGTGACTTTGTATGTGCAGAGTCTGATGATGTTGGTAGTGAGTAAGCTGACGTTGAAAGTAGAATCGTGCAAGGAAGAAATATTGGGAGACTCTTTGAAAGCTGTAGTGAATAGGGAAGAATTCGGCGTAGAGTGTGTAGGAAGGTTGGACGATGGAGAACTTGCCCCAACGCTGATGTATGGCCGTGAAACACTGAAGTGTATATAGGTGAAGATAGGTGAAAAGTGAATGCGATAGAAATTGATGATTTGCACTGTACGGAGCGCTAAATGAGGAATGAAGGTGTGAAAAAGTTATGTGGTGTGAGGAAGTCAATAAAAGTTGGCATGGATGTAAGACTTGTACGACCCTAGTGCCTTATAGCAGACGATAGGTCGATGAGGAAGGTATATAACATCACAGCAGAAGGCACAAGGAGAGGCAGACTGCAGAAGATGGGCAGTTGAAGGAGTTGATTAATACTAAGAATATTTTAGTTGAAGATGCCATAGGACTGATGTGGGATTAGACGCAGTTGAAGTAATTTATTTATGAATTAGTCACAAATGAAGACGTTGACCTAATTTGTTTATGAATTAGGTATAAATGAAAACGTTGACCTCATTTGGACCGAATTCATGCGTTAAATTAAAAGTGAGAAGCACTTGGATAACTGTACAAGTCCATGCATTAGTTTAACACACAGTATAAGTTGACGATTTTTGTATGGTTTGTTGGAGGCTGTGTGTACTCGATGCACCTCATTGTACTGGGAAGAGAGTAATGATAATAAGAGATTCGTATCGGGTCTTCCAGAAGTTGCGGCCCAACAGCCTTATGTAAAAGCTGCATCAGGTTGCGTTTTTCTTCGTGCTGACTCCTAATAAGTTCCAAAAAGCATCTGTCAAATCAGCTTAGCAATCTGATATTCGCAGTAATAATGTTCGTTCGTTTAGAGAATATAGCGAATAAGAATGAAGGGATATCATTGTGTCTTTCTGTCTTCATGCATTCTTTATGTGCCCAGTGAGGCCAGGCCTTGAATATGACATAGAAGGGCGACAGATAGAGAAGTAAAGAGGGAACAGGAAAAAGTCATTTAGGAGTTTGGGGAGACGCGAGACGCGGGAAACCTACATCTTGAAAATAAAAGAGGAAAGGTCACAGCACTGTGGGGAGAAAAACATGGTAAGGCAGAGAGCTCCAAAGCTTAGCATCATAGGTAGAAAAATAGACATCACTAATGCCCATCCTTGGCTGTCCAACATCCACACAGTAATCATGTGACGCTGTGACTTTTGAGTATTGTGTGGTGTAGAGACAACGGGTCCACACAAGCAGTCAGTTTACAGTGGTAATGATAAGCAGTTCACCATAGAGTGATCTGCTGAAGCAGTAGATTTGGCATCATATTTCGTTATAGAATAAATTCTGGCTCCTCGTACTCAAGGTGAGGCAGTAACTGTAATGAAATTATGGCCACAGAAAGATTAGTAACGTAATTTTTAAGAAAAGACGTCTTAACACATCACCCAAGAGCCGGACCCAAAACCCGTATATACTGGTTTTCTTTGCACTGCTTTCAGTATTCTTCTTTACCTTTCCATTGTGTTATTTGTATTCTCCTTGAGTCTGCATACTAAATCTTCGGGGTGACAGTCTTGAACGCCTCGATAGCATATCTGTTCTCTTCTTCCAAGTACCCATTAATGCATGTTCTAATTGCGCTTAAAAAGAACCCACTGAACACTCTAGACTTTGTTATTCCAGTGTGGACTGAGAGATGATAAATATAGTCATTCATATCCGTGGCTTTTCGGTCCACTGATAACTTCCATATTATCGTATTGTAACAAAGCAACTTTCCATATTTCCCTTCCACTGAAAACTTCATTTCTCTACTCACGCTGTTCCGTATTTTCAGTTTGTTTTCTGTTTCAGTTTCCTTAGGAGCGATTGTCATTACGTCATCCATGTAACTGTGCCACATGGCACCTCTGCCCTCGATTCTCTTGCACGTACCCGCCTTTCTCTAAAGTCTCCTTGTAAAGGCACGCCATGACGCTAGCACTGCAGGGGAGCCCCTGTCCAGGACCCTGTGTTGTCTGTACTCCTCTTCGTCGAGCGCCAATACCCCATTTCAGATCAGTCAACATAAAGCTGATAGACGTACATCATAGGACATCAGATGCACTCGTCTACTCAAACAAGTGGCCACTTACCAAGATGTTAAGCAGATGTTACACATATGAAGTTCTCGCCAGATACATATATACCAGCAGCAACAGCTCCCTGGAAACGCTATGTATTTATCCAACCAACGCATATCTGATGATAGTTTTTTTATGCACGTGAAAATGGCATTCGGGTGCCAAGGAGCGTTGCAGCGAGGCGAGTGATCACATGACTTTATACCATGGGACTTGAGGGTACTGGTTAAACATGGTATGACAGGCTACCCAGTTGCTTGATAGCAAGAAAAATAGTCGTATGACACTATACCAAGAAGCTTACAGAAAGGTCAGTGTGTCGTATCATTGTATACCTAACAGTATACCCTGGACTGCCTAAGGTAGAACACATAGGTTCGAATCCTGGTTGCGCCAGTTGGTCCACAGTCAACCCAGCTGTTCATCCGCCCTAGGGGTTGGAATTATTGGCTCCCTTAGACCAATAGGTCTGCCTCGCCTCCCCTGCTCAAGCTGTCACACACTCCACCATCCTACAAGGAAGAACGTTTCCCTTTCAGTTCCACTTGACCACGTTCGTCTTGGATACGTGTTTGCCTTCATACCCTTTGCTTCTCTCATTCGAACGTCCGCTGGTGAGCGTTCTCTGGTGTGAACTTGATTTCTAAACGTCTCTGCGTTACAGACGATCAATGTATCCTGCTTAAGTTGGGCGTGACACGTTAGCACTAGGCCACGCATTTCCTCCCGCTCCTCCCCGTCTCACATCCAGTGATAGTGACGCAGTTTCCCTGTCAGTGAATTTGCGGTAGTGTGACGTATGAACGGTCTTATCTGCATTACTAGACTATAGATTCTCTCCAGAAACATATGTTACATGGTCTTAAAGGTTTAGCTTTATCTTGGCACGCAAAGCAACTTGAGCAAGACTGTGTAACAACGTAGAACTCTTGGCACAGTACCTGTACTGACTCTGTTCTGCATCATTTGGTCTCGCATCTTTCATTACAACGTTAACCATCACATATCAATTTCTATGACCCATTCTCGTCCCTGGGTGGCAGTGGACTGCCACCTGGAGCAGCAGTTAATTTGCAAGATTGAGCCGTAGCCAGAGAATGGTGGAGTAGAGCCAGTGTTAGAATGGGCGTCGTGGTGGCAGTGTGTTGAAAGGCAAGGAGGACTGTTAGACTGATTACATGCTCTGTCTCTCTCTCTCTCTCTCTCTCTCTCTCTCTCTCTCTCTCTCTCTCTCTCTCTCTGCCTGGTAGCGCCCGGACAGGAGGCTTATGCTAGGCTGGTGTTGTGTCGAGACCTACAATACATGATTATCCAGAAACTGTGGATTATTCCATGTACATATTACACGACACCAGTCAGTAAAATGTCTTAATATCGCTGTTGGGATGTCCTTCCGTAACTTAAGGAAAACTAGCGCAACCTAATCTAACCTAACCTGAATATACACGTTATAAAAGACGATCCATATATATATATATATATATATATATATATATATATATATATATATATATATATATATATATATATATATATTGGAAAGGATCACAATTTGGCGCGTGATCAAGATATTCCTAAGAGTCCACGGGGAAAATGAAACACGATAAGTTCCAAAGTGCACTTTCGTGTAATAATCACATCATCAGGGGAGACACAAGAGAGAAATATAACAGTCAGTTGATATACATCGATATACTATTGGTATGTGACCCTTAGTGACCCCTTCTCTTGTGGCTACTGCAGCCTCGAAAGCCGCACTGCGATCAGTAGCAGGGAAATAATGGATTCCTTTGGACTGAAAAGTTTCTTCCCGTGACGATGATACAACCTCACCAAATAACTGGTGTAGGTAAATCACAATGGAAAACGTGATTTAGGAACATGTTGGTAGCCTCAAGGGAAATGAAGCACGGAGACCCCAAGCGCTTTCGTGATAGTTCATATCTTCAGGGTTACAGAGATAGCCCTAGTCTTCTCTACTCTGGATTGGTCTTGATACTAGTGCTAGTCTAATCTAATCTAGGCTCTTCCAGCCAGCCAGCACAACCCAGCCGCGCCGACCGACCGCCAGCTACTGTATCAGCAAAAGGCCTTATCCCCCACCTCCTTTGGCTTAGATTACCATCTGCAGATGTCTGGGCATGATACTGGCAAGGTTTCTGAAGTAATCTAGGTCCTTATTTTGGGTCCATAAGGTCTTGACTTCCTGAATGAGGCGAGGCACTGGTGACGTGTTGCAGGAAGCAGCCGCCTAATCGTGTGTTCTAAGCTCTCAGGGCGCTTAGAAATCTCACGTGTAAAATATTTGTTTGCTTCTAGGCGAGACTTCGGGCTTTCTCCTCTTTAGAACGTAAAATCCAACCGTCTTGAAGCACAGTGGAAGAACTACAGCGGCCAGAGGACAAATTTCCAAAATGAATTGGATGCCAGAAAGAGTAAAGAAAGAAAGAACATCCTTCCCTGAAAATAGCCTGGGGCACACTGAGGCGGGCTACTGATACTCACACCAATATGAACACTAGTCTCAGCGACCAGATGTACGATGGTTTCACTCTACGAGCGTCATATGGATGTACTCACAATAAACTTTAGCCGTGTATCGCCTTTGAAAATATATGGGAGACGAAATTTCGGCTTTTTGCCGCCATTAATCTCGAAGGTACTTTCGTTTTCATTGGTGCATTAAGTGCGAAATGGTTATTTTTTCCAGTGAGGGCGCTTGGGATTTTCTACTACAAACGTATATATTCAGGTTAGGTTTGGATAGGTTTGCGTAGATTAATTTTCGTTAGGTAACGCGAAACCATCATCACGTGTGATGCAATGCCGTGTAAAACGTGTGAAGTATTCACCACTGCCTCAGGGTAACCATGTACTGTAGGTCCCCACACGGCCTGACGTGTACCCACTGCCCTGTGTGCTACAACCTAATCAGTCTAAGAGTCCTTCTTGCCTTTCAACACACTGTCAACACGACATCTACTCTCGCAGTTGCTCTTCTGTGGTTCCATCTTGCAAATGAACTATTGTTCCAGCTCGCAGTACATTGCCTTCCTGGAAAGAGAATGGGTTACAGAAAATAAAAAGGGATGGTTCTCTCAGGAATGAAAGAAGAGAGACAATTGATACAATTCAGATTCAGTACAAGTATTGTATTACGTGTTTCACGTTCTTACAATTTACTTTGGCTCTGAGCGCCAAGCCAATGCCAAGCCTTTACGGAAGGTAACATATGTGGCTGGAGTCTAGTTTATGTACATGAGAGCCTCCATGTATCACACTGCTGTACCTTTACCAAGGAGCAAATTTAACTTCGTTACATTGAGGAACTCACCATCACAATCACGCCGTAAGATGCTAGGCTGAGGAGGGCGATGGGAGATGCTTGGCTTAACACCAACGCCGCGCCAGACTTAAGCAAGAAAGTTTCTCTGTTTATAAATCAGAGGGATGTTCTGACATCAAGTTCACTCGGGAAAGCTTTTAGTAATGAAATTAGAACTAAAAAAGAGGAAGAAGTGGGAGCCAACGACAAATCAAAGACGAAGTTGGTCCAGGGGAACTGAAAGGGACACGTTCTTCCCTGTAGGATAGGTGGACGTGTAACAGCGTGACCAGGGGAGGTGAGGCAGACCCACAGGTCTCCAGGGGAGGTGAGGCAGACCCACAGGTCTCCAGTGGAGGTGAGGCAGACCCACAGGTCTCCAGGGGAGGTGAGGTAGACCCACAGGTCTCCAGTGGAGGTGAGGTAGACCCACAGGTCTCCAGTGGAGGTGAGGCAGACCCACAGGTCTCCAGTGGAGGTGAGGCAGACCCACAGGTCTCCAGTGGAGATGAGGCAGACCCACAGGTCTCCAGTGGAGGTGAGGTAGACCCACAGGTCTCTAGTGGAAGTGAGGTAGACCCACAGGTCTCCAGTGGAGGTGAGGCAGACCCGCAGGTCTCTAGGGGAGGTGAGGCAGACCCACAGGTCTCCAGGGGAGGTGAGGCAGACCCACAGGTCTCCAGGGGAGGTGAGGTAGACCCACAGGTCTCCAGTGGAGGTGAGATAGACCCACAGGTCTCCAGTGGAGGTGAGGCAGACCCGCAGGTCTCTAGGGGAGGTGAGGCAGACCCACAGGTCTCCAGGGGAGGTGAGGTAGACCCACAGGTCTCCAGTGGAGGTGAGGCAGACCCGCAGGTCTCCAGTGGAGGTGAGGCACACCCACAGGTCTCCAGGGGAGGTGAGGCAGACCCACAGGTCTCCAGGAGAGGTGAGGCAGACCCGCAGGTCTCCAGGGGAGGTAAGGCAGACCCACAGGTCTCCAGGGGAGGTAAGGCAGACCCACAGGTCTCCAGGGGAGGTGAGGTAGACCCACAGGTCTCCAGTGGAGGTGAGGTAGACCCACAGGTCTCCAGTGGAGGTGAGGCAGACCCACAGGTCTCCAGGGGAGGTAAGGCAGACCCACAGGTCTCCAGGGGAGGTAAGGCAGACCCACAGGTCTCCAGGGGAGGTGAGGTAGACCCACAGGTCTCCAGGGGAGATGAGGCAGACATGGCCATAATAGGTTTTTGGTGTGTTTATCATTGCAACATATAACTCTTAGATGTGTTATCGTAACGGTAATTTACTTTATCGCCAATCTCGTCCATAAGCTATATGAACAATTGTCATCTCACCAAACTCTTAGTTGTCCTGCCATGTGATCATATACCATGCTGACATGTTGCTCATACTATCATGCGATCATATACCATGCTGCCATGATGGTCATACTATCATGCGATCATATACCATGCTGCCATGATGGTTATACTATCATGCGATCATATACCATGCTGCCATGATAGTCATACTATCATGCGATCATTTACCATGCTGCCATGATAGTCATACTATCATGCGATCATTTACCATGCTGCCATGATGGCCATACTATCATGCGATCATATACCATGCTGCCATGATGGTTATACTATAATGCGATCATATATCATGCTGCCATGATGGTCATACTATCATGCGATCATATACCATGCTGCCATGATAGTTATACTATAATGCGATCATATATCATGCTGCCATGATGGTCATACTATCATGCGATCATTTACCATGCTGCCATGATGGCCATACTATCATGCGATCATATACCATGCTGCCATGATGGTTATACTATAATGCGATCATATATCATGCTGCCATGATGGCCATACTATCATGCGATCATATACCATGCTGCCATGATGGTTATACTATAATGCGATCATATATCATGCTGTCATGTTGCTCATACTCTCATGCGATCATATACCATGGTGCCATGATGGTTATACTATCATGCGATCATATACCATGCTGCCATGATGGTCATACTATCATGCGATCATATACCATGGTGCCATGATGGTTATACTATCATGCGATCATATACCATGCTGCCATGATGGTCATACTATCGTGCGATCATATACCATGCTGCCATGATAGTCATACTATCATGCGATCATATACCATGCTGCCATGATGGTCATACTATCATGCGATCATATACCATGCTGCCATGATGGTCATACTATCATGCGATCATATACCATGCTGCCATGATAGTCATACTATCATGCGATCATATACCATGCTGCCATGATGGTCATACTATCATGCGATCATATACCATGCTGCCATGATGGTCATACAATCATGCGATTATTTAATTTGCCGTCAAGCCTCACTGCTAAGTTCCTTGGTATGTTAAAGGATATGTTATCACACCATCATTTGGTCATACGCCCAAGGTCCTTTAGTGAGCCATCATACGATCACCCATCCTTCTCTCATACCTGTAGGTACCCGGTTGTCATTCCTTTGTGGATTAACACTATCATCAGATCAGCGTTGGTGAGAGGAAGAATTTGGGTTTTTGGGTGAATTAACGCCGCTTGGTATATGTGCGTGTGTGGGCATTTATGTATGTATATACATGTGTATGTGGGTGGGTTGGGCCATTCTTTCATCTGTTTCCTTGCCCTACCTCGCTAACGCGGGAGACGGCGATTAAGTATAAGACGATAAGATATATATATATATATATATATATATATATATATATATATATATATATATATATATATATATATATATATATATATATCTCCCCAGATCGTTGGTGTCTCTTATATACTTCTTTATTTTTTCAGTTCCGTACTGGTGGCCACTTCCTATGGACTCTCCCTGTTTGATCTTTGTATATATATAAAAGAAAGAAAAACTCGCTGGCTGTTACCTAGATGTAATACATGACACAAATGTTGGCCTTGCTTAAAAGTGGTTCTCTGTTGACGCTAGTTCGATATAGATCGCGAGGTAGTTAGCCTTTGTGATTTTCCAATTGAGCCTTTAGTACTTGTAACTTTATGATGTTGGACTCTAACTAACGTGGCGATTTTCTCGTGGCTCTGACATATCATTATCATAATTGTTATAAAGTGGTCCGGGAATCGCGCTTAAACGGCTGCGGGTATGCAACATGTTGATAGAAATAGTCATTATCAAAGAAAATGTTTATATAAAGTACGCCGAAAGTATGTAGCTTTACTCTCTGTCAACATCTAGTCATTATCAAAGAAAATGTTTATTTAAAGTAAGCGCAAAGTATGTACCTTTACTCTCTATCAACATCTTCCAGAAAATAGTCTGTGGTTAGTCACATTTCAATATCGTCATCGCTTCACTCTGTAAAATCACTACAATTCTTTACTTGTTTTGAGTCATGTATGTGTGTGTGGGCCCTGAGGAGCGATGTTGAACCAAACTTCATGTAGAAACGTTCATCATACAGGGAGGCAACACGGAGCCTTATATGGTTCATCCAGCTCCGTCCTTCCAGGCACAATAGGAGTCTATATATATATATATATATATATATATATATATATATATATATATATATATATATATATATATATATATAAAGCAACATTATTGTTACGTTAACTTTTGACAGCTTATGTAACAGTAAGAAAAGACAGATTTTTCCACAAAGGAGTGTTTCAGTTACCAATGTGCTTTCGATCTTTTTACTGTATGAAAACAATATATACAAAAATATGCGAATATAAAAAAAAATATAGTGCCAACGTTTGGTCGTTTGAATCATTGAACGGTTATAAGGACTTCATTTCTATATGTCTTTTACACATGTGGCCGGAGGGAAGATAAGTCAAAGTTATGTAAACAGGTTCTGATCAAAGCCATCATCACTGCCAACTTAAAATTCCGTTCGTGGAGGAAATTGAGAAAAGAGTAGGCAACACTGGTTCAGGTCATATCGTTACCCTAATATTGTACGTATATTACGCTCAGTGTATGATACCGCAAGTTATTTAGTGGTAATCGTGAATAATGATAAGATACTGTTAATAAAGCTTGAAAGAATAAAGTTTCCAGTGATGAATCAATTACAGTGATTTACAATAATGACGCAAGGTGAAAATACTTGATATCTAACAGACATCTTGAAAGTGAAAGTAAGCCTAGCATTGTATGAATTTGCGGTGGGGTGGTAGGATTGAGGAAGGGGAAATGGGGGTTGGATTGCTACGTGATGGTCTCCATAATTCAGAGATTTCCATGTTTAGTAGAAGGTGCGTTTTAGCGGCTCACTATATCGAGATTTTCATTTTAAGTAGAAGGTGCGTTCAAGCGGCTCACTATATCATGATATTCATATTTAGAAGGTGCGTTCCAGCGGCTTAGTAAAATACCATAATTGTAATCTGTTCTTTACGTTACTGGGTTGCGGTAGTCTCGCAAACTGTTTCCTCTCTTAGACACAGAGAGCAAGGTAGAAAATTTCTCCATTTGATGCCGTGTTGGGCTGAGAGTTGCCAGAGAGATGGACGCCTGAATTGGTCCATTTTGTTGTATAGTGGGTCATAATAATCACAAGATGAACCCACGCCCCGTGGCTACCGCCTTAGATGGTAATGCAGTAAATCAGCTGTAGATACAACACTGAGTGATACATGGAGCGACTCGCCTGGATTACAAAGAAGGATCTGAATTCGAGACAGTTAGGGAGTGCGAATGCTCACAGTTGTTCACACGTCACACGTTGTTGTCTGTGTTCAGCAAAAGGAAAATAAATCTATGTTAAGGTCGGGCAACGCCGAGGAAACTTGGCTGGGATAGAGGTTATAGATATAATGTGGACACCAGCTGTGCAGAAGACTGGGTGTGTGTGTGTGTGTGTGTGTGTGTGTGTGTAACAATTATAGCACTGTTGTCCCACAGTGGAACTGACAATGTTGCCAAGATCGTTACAATGGAACTGACAATGTTGCCAAGATCGTTACAATGGAACTGACAATGTTGCCAAGATCGTTACAATGGAACTGACAATGTTGCCAAGATCGTTACAATGGAACTGACAATGTTGCCAAGATCGTTACAATGAAACTGACAGTGTTGCCAAGATCGTTACAATGGAACTGACAATGTTGCCAAGATCGTTACAGTGGAACTGACAATGTTGCCAAGATCGTTACAATGGAACTGACAATGTTGCCAAGATCGTTACAATGAAACTGACAGTGTTGCCAAGATCGTTACAATGGAACTGACAATGTTGCCAAGATCGTTGCAATGGAACTGACAATGTTGCCAAGATCGTTACAATGGAACTGACAGTGTTGCCAAGATCGTTACCATGTTGTGGGTGCAATGGGAACAATGTCGGTGACGTGTGTTGGCTACATTGTTATCGGCAGTGTTGTGACTGCGTGCGTTTACGTAATTTTGAGGACGGTGGCACACAACTGGCTCCAGTTGACGCTTCTCTTTTCTTTTACGTTTGCTGCAGTCACGAACAAGAGTCTACGAACTTTGGAGGAAGTGAAGAAACTTATCTTTAAAAATGTGTCAGGTTATAGCTAATGTTGGCAACACTGGTAGTTAGTATTGGTGTGAACTGGACTACGCTTCTGTTTTTAAGTGTTGCCAACAGCGTTACCTAAACTTCTGCCGTTAGTGTACATTCAGACTCGACCTTGTTACCAACAACGTTACCAGCGTTGGTCCAGACCGTTGACAACGATGTTTGTAAACATTGTTATGTTGGTGTGGACGTGACGCTTAACACAGTCACTAACATATGTTATAAACTGTGTGTTTCGTGTCGCCCCAACCTTTAGGTAATGGACCTGAAACTTCATTTACAGAGCCACGAAACCTCGTCTTAGGCAGTCATATGACATTTGAAGAAGCATTACTGAAAGAGACGAATGGTTCTCGGTGTCCATGTAGCGAGCATACACATACCACTTGATCAGTGGCCTCACAGACGCTAATGTAGTGAAGTTCACATGCTGGAAATGCCCTTTTGAGATCCAGGAATACACCGTGAAGTCACTTTCGATCGCCTGGTCCCCTATAGTAGCAGCCTGTGAGAATTTTTGGTTCGAGCACGAAGTACGGATATGTCCTGAATGATAACCATAATTGAGGGGACTTTTATGATAGCTAACTTAGCAGTGTTTATTTGGTTATGAAATATACTGTTCTTTAGAATTGTTTCTACAACGGGCCAGGAAGGGAGTGACCACATCTACTATCTTCTTGAGATGTGGCTCAACACGTCACACTCTGGCGAGGTCTCCATCTGGTACATACAGATGCCTTTGATTGATTTTCTGTGAATGAGGCAATGAAAAAAGAAAACTGGGGCGATTGCTGCATAAACTCCTCAGACCTTTTTCTTAAGAGAATGTGATAACTCGTCACCCAGAGTATGAACAAGCAGTTATTAAGTGTACTGTTGATTAAGTTAGAATCATTGATATCTTTGAGGCTTTTGACAGTACCTATCTCCTGGTGAGGGTGTCTGTTATTCTTGGCTCGTTCATTGTGAATTACAACCACAAGCCTCACTACAGAGTCATCCCAGTTTCCCTGATTCGTTCGTCTGTTGTGACCCGAGTTGTTTGGATCAACCATTCCTTGGTGACCCCTCTCAACCAGGTCAGCGAGTTGCACTGTGGTTAAAATCTGCCAGGTCAGCCGGTCCGAGGTAACCGATCTACCAGGTCAGTCTGTCCGTGTTGACCCCAATTTATCGGGTCACCTAGTGTGCAAGGTCAGGCAATCTCCGGTGATGCCAGTCTACCAAGACAACTTCTCACTCCCTGTTGTCTCCAGTTTGCTGGATCAGCCAGACCATAGTAACTCAAGAGGGATGGAAGACTGTGTTATTAACTCTCCTCGCGCTGCATCCAGACCAGTGATTCATCTAGTAAACTTTGGTCGAGGATGTTCGTGACCCAAGCCTCTGTCCTACCATTATGAACCTGGGGACGATATCCATATAATATAGCAAAATATGACTGGTTATCGAGTGGTGAACGTCCTTTACTGACGCTTTATAATATGAGTCAATGACTTTACTCTCCTTTTTCTCTCCTTCGTCTTGTATATCACTTTACCGCTCCTCATCCACTACTCTTGGTGCCACGTACTGTGTTGTGTGACGCAGGGACGATGCTTGCTATACCCCCGCTTGCTGATGGTGATGATAAACCTGAGTTGCGTTATGCGTTGTAAACAAACAAATTGACATTAATTGACCCTGTGACGAGAGCGTCAACACAACAGCCAGAGCTAATATTATCCCTAAACACCAGGTTACGTTTGGGCAATGGTAGTTACCATATAGCATGTGGGTGAGGTTGGACGACAGGTGGTGTGAAAGAAGATGGATGCCAAGTAGTATGTGGATGAGGTTGGATGACAGGTAGTGTGAAGGAAGGTGGATGCCAAATAGTATGTGGGTGAGGTTGGATGACAGGTAGTGTGAAGGAAGATGGATGTCAAATAGTATGTGGGTGAGGTTGGATGACAAGTAGTGTGAAGGAAGATGGATGCCAAATAGTATGTGGATGAGGTTGGATGACAGGTAGTGTGAAGGAAGATGGATGCTAAATAGTATGTGGATGAGGTTGGATGACAAGTAGTGTTAGGATGGAACGTGTGTGCCAGCCAAGCAGTGTGAGGTTGAAGATGAACTCCAGGTAGTATGAGGCTGACGGTAGACAATGGGTTGTAAAGGACGGCGGTGGATACTAGGTAATATGACGATGGTACCAGGAAATATGAGGGTAATGGTTGACATCAGGAAGTATAAGGAGGAAAGTAAGTATCAGGTACTATGATGGTGGCTACGGACACCGGGAAGCTTTAACGATGACGCTGACCTACAGGGAGTATAAGGGTGACGGGGTCCTACAGGGAGTATAAGGGTGACGCTGACCTACAGGGAGTATAAGGGTGACGCTGACCTACAGGGAGTATAAGGGTGACGCTGACCTACAGGGAGTATAAGGGTGACGGGGTCCTACAGGGAGTATAAGGGTGACGCTGACCTACAGGGAGTATAAGGGTGACGCTGACTACAGGATGTATAAGGGTGATGGTGAGCTACAGGGAGTATAAGGGTGACGCTGACCTACAGGGAGTATAAGGGTGACGGGGTCCTACAGGGAGTATAAGGGTGACGGGGTCCTACAGGGAGTATAAGGGTGACGCTGACCTACAGGAGTATAAGGGTGACGCTGACCTACAGGAGTATAAGGGTGACGCTGACCTACAGGAGTATAAGGGTGACGCTGACCTACAGGAGTATAAGGGTGACGCTGACCTACAGGAGTATAAGGGTGACGGGGTCCTACAGGGAGTATAAGGGTGACGCTGACCTACAGGAGTATAAGGGTGACGCTGACCTACAGGAGTATAAGGGTGACGCTGACCTACAGGAGTATAAGGGTGACGCTGACCTACAGGAGTATAAGGGTGACGCTGACCTACAGGAGTATAAGGGTGACGCTGACCTACAGGAGTATAAGGGTGACGCTGACCTACAGGAGTATAAGGGTGACGCTGACCTACAGGAGTATAAGGGTGACGCTGACCTACAGGAGTATAAGGGTGACGCTGACCTACAGGAGTATAAGGGTGACGCTGACCTACAGGAGTATAAGGGTGACGGGGTCCTACAGGGAGTATAAGGGTGACGCTGACCTACAGGAGTATAAGGGTGACGCTGACCTACAGGAGTATAAGGGTGACGCTGACCTACAGGAGTATAAGGGTGACGCTGACCTACAGGAGTATAAGGGTGACGCTGACCTACAGGAGTATAAGGGTGACGCTGACCTACAGGAGTATAAGGGTGACGCTGACCTACAGGAGTATAAGGGTGACGCTGACCTACAGGAGTATAAGGGTGACGCTGACCTACAGGAGTATAAGGGTGACGCTGACCTACAGGAGTATAAGGGTGACGCTGACCTACAGGAGTATAAGGGTGACGCTGACCTACAGGAGTATAAGGGTGACGCTGACCTACAGGAGTATAAGGGTGACGGGGTCCTACAGGGAGTATAAGGGTGACGCTGACCTACAGGAGTATAAGGGTGACGCTGACCTACAGGAGTATAAGGGTGACGCTGACCTACAGGGAGTATAAGGGTGACGCTGACCTACAGGAGTATAAGGGTGACGCTGACCTACAGGAGTATAAGGGTGACGCTGACCTACAGGAGTATAAGGGTGACGCTGACCTACAGGAGTATAAGGGTGACGCTGACCTACAGGAGTATAAGGGTGACGCTGACCTACAGGAGTATAAGGGTGACGCTGACCTACAGGAGTATAAGGGTGACGCTGACCTACAGGAGTATAAGGGTGACGCTGACCTACAGGAGTATAAGGGTGACGCTGACCTACAGGAGTATAAGGGTGACGCTGACCTACAGGAGTATAAGGGTGACGCTGACCTACAGGAGTATAAGGGTGACGCTGACCTACAGGAGTATAAGGGTGACGCTGACCTACAGGAGTATAAGGGTGACGCTGACCTACAGGAGTATAAGGGTGACGCTGACCTACAGGAGTATAAGGGTGACGCTGACCTACAGGAGTATAAGGGTGACGCTGACCTACAGGAGTATAAGGGTGACGCTGACCTACAGGAGTATAAGGGTGACGCTGACCTACAGGAGTATAAGGGTGACGCTGACCTACAGGAGTATAAGGGTGACGCTGACCTACAGGAGTATAAGGGTGACGCTGACCTACAGGAGTATAAGGGTGACGCTGACCTACAGGAGTATAAGGGTGACGCTGACCTACAGGAGTATAAGGGTGACGCTGACCTACAGGAGTATAAGGGTGACGCTGACCTACAGGAGTATAAGGGTGACGCTGACCTACAGGAGTATAAGGGTGACGCTGACCTACAGGAGTATAAGGGTGACGCTGACCTACAGGAGTATAAGGGTGACGCTGACCTACAGGAGTATAAGGGTGACGCTGACCTACAGGAGTATAAGGGTGACGCTGACCTACAGGAGTATAAGGGTGACGCTGACCTACAGGAGTATAAGGGTGACGCTGACCTACAGGAGTATAAGGGTGACGCTGACCTACAGGAGTATAAGGGTGACGCTGACCTACAGGAGTATAAGGGTGACGCTGACCTACAGGAGTATAAGGGTGACGCTGACCTACAGGAGTATAAGGGTGACGCTGACCTACAGGAGTATAAGGGTGACGGGGTCCTACAGGGAGTATAAGGGTGACGCTGACCTACAGGAGTATAAGGGTGACGCTGACCTACAGGAGTATAAGGGTGACGCTGACCTACAGGAGTATAAGGGTGACGCTGACCTACAGGAGTATAAGGGTGACGCTGACCTACAGGAGTATAAGGGTGACGCTGACCTACAGGAGTATAAGGGTGACGCTGACCTACAGGAGTATAAGGGTGACGCTGACCTACAGGAGTATAAGGGTGACGCTGACCTACAGGAGTATAAGGGTGACGCTGACCTACAGGAGTATAAGGGTGACGCTGACCTACAGGAGTATAAGGGTGACGCTGACCTACAGGAGTATAAGGGTGACGCTGACCTACAGGAGTATAAGGGTGACGCTGACCTACAGGGAGTATAAGGGTGACGGGGTCCTACAGGGAGTATAAGGGTGACGCTGACCTACAGGGAGTATAAGGGTGACGCTGACCTACAGGGAGTATAAGGGTGACGGGGTCCTACAGGGAGTATAAGGGTGACGCTGACCTACAGGAGTATAAGGGTGACGGGGTCCTACAGGGAGTATAAGGGTGACGCTGACCTACAGGAGTATAAGGGTGACGCTGACCTACAGGAGTATAAGGGTGACGCTGACCTACAGGAGTATAAGGGTGACGCTGACCTACAGGAGTATAAGGGTGACGGGGTCCTACAGGGAGTATAAGGGTGACGCTGACCTACAGGAGTATAAGGGTGACGCTGACCTACAGGAGTATAAGGGTGACGCTGACCTACAGGAGTATAAGGGTGACGCTGACCTACAGGAGTATAAGGGTGACGCTGACCTACAGGAGTATAAGGGTGACGCTGACCTACAGGAGTATAAGGGTGACGCTGACCTACAGGAGTATAAGGGTGACGCTGACCTACAGGAGTATAAGGGTGACGCTGACCTACAGGGAGTATAAGGGTGACGCTGACCTACAGGAGTATAAGGGTGACGCTGACCTACAGGAGTATAAGGGTGACGCTGACCTACAGGAGTATAAGGGTGACGCTGACCTACAGGAGTATAAGGGTGACGCTGACCTACAGGAGTATAAGGGTGACGCTGACCTACAGGAGTATAAGGGTGACGCTGACCTACAGGAGTATAAGGGTGACGCTGACCTACAGGAGTATAAGGGTGACGCTGACCTACAGGAGTATAAGGGTGACGCTGACCTACAGGAGTATAAGGGTGACGCTGACCTACAGGAGTATAAGGGTGACGCTGACCTACAGGAGTATAAGGGTGACGCTGACCTACAGGAGTATAAGGGTGACGCTGACCTACAGGAGTATAAGGGTGACGCTGACCTACAGGAGTATAAGGGTGACGCTGACCTACAGGAGTATAAGGGTGACGCTGACCTACAGGAGTATAAGGGTGACGCTGACCTACAGGAGTATAAGGGTGACGCTGACCTACAGGAGTATAAGGGTGACGCTGACCTACAGGAGTATAAGGGTGACGCTGACCTACAGGAGTATAAGGGTGACGCTGACCTACAGGAGTATAAGGGTGACGCTGACCTACAGGAGTATAAGGGTGACGCTGACCTACAGGAGTATAAGGGTGACGCTGACCTACAGGAGTATAAGGGTGACGCTGACCTACAGGAGTATAAGGGTGACGCTGACCTACAGGAGTATAAGGGTGACGCTGACCTACAGGAGTATAAGGGTGACGCTGACCTACAGGAGTATAAGGGTGACGCTGACCTACAGGAGTATAAGGGTGACGCTGACCTACAGGAGTATAAGGGTGACGCTGACCTACAGGAGTATAAGGGTGACGCTGACCTACAGGAGTATAAGGGTGACGCTGACCTACAGGAGTATAAGGGTGACGCTGACCTACAGGGAGTATAAGGGTGACGCTGACCTACAGGAGTATAAGGGTGACGCTGACCTACAGGAGTATAAGGGTGACGCTGACCTACAGGAGTATAAGGGTGACGCTGACCTACAGGAGTATAAGGGTGACGCTGACCTACAGGAGTATAAGGGTGACGCTGACCTACAGGAGTATAAGGGTGACGCTGACCTACAGGGAGTATAAGGGTGACGCTGACCTACAGGAGTATAAGGGTGACGCTGACCTACAGGAGTATAAGGGTGACGCTGACCTACAGGAGTATAAGGGTGACGCTGACCTACAGGAGTATAAGGGTGACGCTGACCTACAGGAGTATAAGGGTGACGCTGACCTACAGGAGTATAAGGGTGACGCTGACCTACAGGAGTATAAGGGTGACGCTGACCTACAGGAGTATAAGGGTGACGCTGACCTACAGGAGTATAAGGGTGACGCTGACCTACAGGAGTATAAGGGTGACGCTGACCTACAGGAGTATAAGGGTGACGCTGACCTACAGGAGTATAAGGGTGACGCTGACCTACAGGAGTATAAGGGTGACGCTGACCTACAGGAGTATAAGGGTGACGCTGACCTACAGGAGTATAAGGGTGACGCTGACCTACAGGAGTATAAGGGTGACGCTGACCTACAGGAGTATAAGGGTGACGGGGTCCTACAGGGAGTATAAGGGTGACGCTGACCTACAGGAGTATAAGGGTGACGCTGACCTACAGGAGTATAAGGGTGACGCTGACCTACAGGGAGTATAAGGGTGACGCTGACCTACAGGAGTATAAGGGTGACGCTGACCTACAGGAGTATAAGGGTGACGCTGACCTACAGGGAGTATAAGGGTGACGCTGACCTACAGGGAGTATAAGGGTGACGCTGACCTACAGGGAGTATAAGGGTGACGCTGACCTACAGGAGTATAAGGGTGACGGGGTCCTACAGGGAGTATAAGGGTGACGCTGACCTACAGGGAGTATAAGGGTGACGCTGACCTACAGGGAGTATAAGGGTGACGGGGTCCTACAGGGAGTATAAGGGTGACGCTGACCTACAGGAGTATAAGGGTGACGGGGTCCTACAGGGAGTATAAGGGTGACGGGGTCCTACAGGGAGTATAAGGGTGACGCTGACCTACAGGAGTATAAGGGTGACGCTGACCTACAGGAGTATAAGGGTGACGCTGACCTACAGGGAGTATAAGGGTGACGCTGACCTACAGGGAGTATAAGGGTGACGCTGACCTACAGGAGTATAAGGGTGACGCTGACCTACAGGGAGTATAAGGGTGACGCTGACCTACAGGAGTATAAGGGTGACGGGGTCCTACAGGGAGTATAAGGGTGACGCTGACCTACAGGAGTATAAGGGTGACGCTGACCTACAGGAGTATAAGGGTGACGGGGTCCTACAGGGAGTATAAGGGTGACGCTGACCTACAGGAGTATAAGGGTGACGCTGACCTACAGGAGTATAAGGGTGACGCTGACCTACAGGAGTATAAGGGTGACGCTGACCTACAGGAGTATAAGGGTGACGCTGACCTACAGGAGTATAAGGGTGACGCTGACCTACAGGAGTATAAGGGTGACGCTGACCTACAGGAGTATAAGGGTGACGCTGACCTACAGGAGTATAAGGGTGACGCTGACCTACAGGAGTATAAGGGTGACGCTGACCTACAGGAGTATAAGGGTGACGCTGACCTACAGGAGTATAAGGGTGACGCTGACCTACAGGAGTATAAGGGTGACGCTGACCTACAGGAGTATAAGGGTGACGCTGACCTACAGGAGTATAAGGGTGACGCTGACCTACAGGAGTATAAGGGTGACGCTGACCTACAGGGAGTATAAGGGTGACGCTGACCTACAGGAGTATAAGGGTGACGGGGTCCTACAGGGAGTATAAGGGTGACGCTGACCTACAGGAGTATAAGGGTGACGCTGACCTACAGGGAGTATAAGGGTGACGCTGACCTACAGGAGTATAAGGGTGACGCTGACCTACAGGGAGTATAAGGGTGACGCTGACCTACAGGAGTATAAGGGTGACGCTGACCTACAGGAGTATAAGGGTGACGGGGTCCTACAGGGAGTATAAGGGTGACGCTGACCTACAGGAGTATAAGGGTGACGGGGTCCTACAGGGAGTATAAGGGTGACGCTGACCTACAGGAGTATAAGGGTGACGCTGACCTACAGGAGTATAAGGGTGACGCTGACCTACAGGGAGTATAAGGGTGACGCTGACCTACAGGAGTATAAGGGTGACGGGGTCCTACAGGGAGTATAAGGGTGACGCTGACCTACAGGAGTATAAGGGTGACGCTGACCTACAGGAGTATAAGGGTGACGCTGACCTACAGGAGTATAAGGGTGACGGGGTCCTACAGGGAGTATAAGGGTGACGCTGACCTACAGGGAGTATAAGGGTGACGCTGACCTACAGGAGTATAAGGGTGACGCTGACCTACAGGAGTATAAGGGTGACGCTGACCTACAGGAGTATAAGGGTGACGCTGACCTACAGGAGTATAAGGGTGACGCTGACCTACAGGAGTATAAGGGTGACGCTGACCTACAGGGAGTATAAGGGTGACGCTGACCTACAGGGAGTATAAGGGTGACGCTGACCTACAGGAGTATAAGGGTGACGCTGACCTACAGGAGTATAAGGGTGACGCTGACCTACAGGAGTATAAGGGTGACGCTGACCTACAGGGAGTATAAGGGTGACGCTGACCTACAGGAGTATAAGGGTGACGCTGACCTACAGGGAGTATAAGGGTGACGGGGTCCTACAGGGAGTATAAGGGTGACGCTGACCTACAGGGAGTATAAGGGTGACGCTGACCTACAGGAGTATAAGGGTGACGCTGACCTACAGGAGTATAAGGGTGACGCTGACCTACAGGAGTATAAGGGTGACGCTGACCTACAGGGAGTATAAGGGTGACGCTGACCTACAGGAGTATAAGGGTGACGCTGACCTACAGGGAGTATAAGGGTGACGCTGACCTACAGGAGTATAAGGGTGACGGGGTCCTACAGGGAGTATAAGGGTGACGGGGTCCTACAGGGAGTATAAGGGTGACGCTGACCTACAGGAGTATAAGGGTGACGCTGACCTACAGGAGTATAAGGGTGACGCTGACCTACAGGGAGTATAAGGGTGACGCTGACCTACAGGAGTATAAGGGTGACGCTGACCTACAGGAGTATAAGGGTGACGGGGTCCTACAGGGAGTATAAGGGTGACGGGGTCCTACAGGGAGTATAAGGGTGACGCTGACCTACAGGAGTATAAGGGTGACGCTGACCTACAGGAGTATAAGGGTGACGGGGTCCTACAGGGAGTATAAGGGTGACGCTGACCTACAGGAGTATAAGGGTGACGCTGACCTACAGGAGTATAAGGGTGACGCTGACCTACAGGAGTATAAGGGTGACGGGGTCCTACAGGGAGTATAAGGGTGACGCTGACCTACAGGAGTATAAGGGTGACGCTGACCTACAGGAGTATAAGGGTGACGCTGACCTACAGGAGTATAAGGGTGACGCTGACCTACAGGGAGTATAAGGGTGACGCTGACCTACAGGAGTATAAGGGTGACGGGGTCCTACAGGGAGTATAAGGGTGACGCTGACCTACAGGAGTATAAGGGTGACGCTGACCTACAGGAGTATAAGGGTGACGCTGACCTACAGGAGTATAAGGGTGACGCTGACCTACAGGGAGTATAAGGGTGACGGGGTGCTGAGCCATGTGTGCAGTAGAGGTAATTAGATAATCTGAGTCAAGAGGTAAACGTGTTCTTATGTCTCGAACAGATTCGAAGCCGTATTGGAAGCGGTTTGGTCCTCCATAGTTAAGAAGAAGCTAGTAAACGTGATCAGTACATCTGATGACCTCATTAGTCGTCCTACCCCTGCCAGATGACCTCATTAGTCTCCTTACCCCTGCCAGATGACCTCATTAGTCTTCCTACCCCTGCCAGATGACCTCATTAGTCTTCCTACCCCTGCCAGATGACCTCATTAGTCTTCCTACCCCTGCCAGATGACCTCATTAGTCTTCCTACCCCTGCCAGATGACCTCATTAGTCTTCCTACCCCTGCCAGATGACCTCATGAGTCTTCCTACCCCTGCCAGATGACCTCAGTAGTCCTACCATTGCCCAGTTTGCAGACTTGCCAAAAGCTGTGGTTAGAAACATGTAGTTGCTGTCGCTCTCCCAGACACTGAGGCTCCCCAGCTCAGCTGTTAGTTTGGACGAGGGACGGAATATCGCTTTCCATTACCGCTAATTACTGAATGAAGCGTCACAGGCAATGGCTGAACACATTCACTTAATCTCCCTCATTCTCCGCTAGTTTTTCCCGGGGAGGTTGCTTTTGTTTTTCATGCGTTGGGGGTCTATAGTTACGACAACCTTTTACTTCCACCGACGTCTAAGTAATCTTTCAGAATCACTTCGTTCCTGGTCCCGATGAAACATTCTTTTTTTTTTCCACTGGTAAAGGATAATGTGAAATGTGATGGTTGTGTCAGAGATTCACAGCGATCCTTTATCTTTTGATTTTCTTTCTTTTGGAAGCCAGATAGGTAACAACAGTTCCTTGGCTGTTGTGCTTTGCCAAAGCAGACCTTACGTTTGTGAGGATGTTATTATTTTCATTCTTCCTTTTCATGCTGGTCTTAAGTCCTTGCGTCCAAGAGAGCAAACTCATTAAAGACGTTGCAACTCTTTAAGCAGATTGACGTGTGTTATATAGTCTCTCTCTCTCTCTCTCTCTCTCTCTCTCTCTCTCTCTCTCTCTCTCTCTCTCTCTCTCTCTCTCTCTCTCTCTCTTCTCTCTCTCTCTCTCACACACACACACACACACACAAGTAGGATGTCGTCAGCTCAGCCTCATCCAGGTTACTCAGTACTCCAGCTGACGAAAGAGATTGCTCCGCCTCCTCGCTTCGTTTCCTCACTTTGTAAGATGCAAAAGTTAAGGTCTTTTTTTTTTATATATACACCTCTGAAATGCAGTGCATGGAGTCTGCCCCTCCTCTGCACGTCGCGAGAAATTACGAGGAGGAGAGTAACTTCAACGTTCTTGCTTACTGGTGGTAAACGCTTGAGCTGAGAGAAGTGAATGTGACGTGAAGAAGACAGATGTGAAGGCCATACGCGCGACGCAGAAGGGCGTTGTGTACAAGATACACAGATTTGATCGTAAACCTTGGCACGGAACTGACGTAAGTCTTTGGGCATTTTAGTTAGCAAAGATAGTTCCGTGGTTGTCAGGAACAGGGTTAAGAGTAGGCTTCCCAGAGCCAGTAACAGTAACAAAACATTTTTTCATCGATTTTGATGTTTTATTGGGAGATTAGAGTCTTAGGCGGGCGATCACTCGTGTGGTCACTGCAGGTTCTTCCTGAAGATACGGCGATACAGGACTCTGAGACAGATAAATGAAGAGGTCGAAGTCGGAACGCAATGTCTATGGAGACTTATAGTGATATTACGAGCTATTACGTTTTCTGTCTGGCCTAATGTTAAAACTAGGTCTCGGGAAATCAGTGCACAGATACCTAGATCTGATCCAGGAGTGATGTCTGCGATACCTTCCCAGGAACACCAACCTGTTTACTGGTAGTAGAGTGACTGGTAGGAAGAATAGATTGATAGTAATATACTCTAGAGAGGAAAGCACACCCTTTGCTGATCTCTGGATGAGCATCTTGTGGGACAGAGGTGTGTTTGCAACGGATGGTTTTCACGTTGTATAGGCAGAGGGCAGTTGAGTGAGAGAAATATAACAACAGAATATAAGCACTAAACGAAAGCATCTGAATTGACACATTCAAACTATGATTTGATGCAACTGTGTGGGAAATAACGTATGATGTAGGCAATATGGTGACACGTAAGGTCAAACCACAACAGTTAAATTCACGGCCTTAGGTGTCATGTGGTGAGTCAAACTTTGCATCAGGTCAGACATGTAATCAAATGTATAGGAATGCAAATGAATGGATGAAATGTTAAAGAAAATGATACTTGTATTTTTTGCCAGTTGTGAAAACTAATTGATTGAAACAAAAATATGAATTGATTACATCAGCGTCAAAGACATAAGTGGGTATAATGTTTGGAACATAGATAGCGACAAAGACAAAAACCAGTGCTTAAAACGAATCCTGTAGTGCTTTAAGTTTACAAATCAACATAGTAGATAACAAAAAGATAAACTCTGAAGATGGATACATACCCCAAAACATCCACTGTCGTGTCGTAGTGAAAAGCACTGATGTTGAAAGATGAGGAAAGAAACCAATTTATTTAAATACAATGAGGAGAAAGATGTCCTCGAGCCAGCCTTGCTGACCCCCGATAGATATTTCAGGTACTCGTACAAGGTACTCGAGACTTAGGGAGCAAACAGATCGTCACATAATCAAAATTTCAGGGATCATCATATTGATTACAGATGAAGAACACAGGAGGGAGATCCTATGCTATAAAACTTTTAAGGTAAGATGCGCTAGTCTCAGATCTTCTCTGGAGGTAAAGTCGTAGATTTGAATGTGGGTGATAAAGTGGGTGATTAAGTGGTTGAGGTTCCAGCATGATATCCAAGGAATGGAGAGAGAAACATCCTAAATGATAAAGGAAGAGAATCTAAGACTCAGGACTCGCAAGAGAATTATAGAAAATGTTCGGGAAAAATTATCAGCAAAAGAAACTGTTGTGTAAAGAAAGGAAAAACTCATGGTATTGGTAGTGAAACGTGTGAGTGGAAAAAAAAAAAAACATTTCAGAGAAACAACGAAGAGAAAAAGAAATAGTCATTATGGATAACGGTTGGTGTGCAGCGAAGCCACATCCTTTGCCACATCCATAGCGAAGCCCTCGCCACAGTTCCCGACGCAGTCCTTAGCCCGGACCTCTTCAAAATACACATATAAAAATAATCTAGATTTAAGGCTAAGTTTTAGAATCTATAAGTCTGTTGTCTGTAAAACGATAAGACGTGGGATGATGTGAAAAACAATACGTGTAAAGATCTTAAAAACGGCCAAAACAAATCGTCAGCCAGGTAGGAAAACTGACAAATGAAATTCACCGTCAACAAAAGTCCAGCGAAACATTTTGGTAATACAAAGGAAAAGAAGAATGGTTATTTTGCAAGGAGCTTCTAGAGGACCAAGAAAATGATTATGATGCTTCCGGAGGTCCATGAAAATGACGATGACAGGCTGGAAACGTTGCAAAGGAGGCCGTCAAGGTCAGCACTAGGGATGAGAGAGAAGCCATGTAAGGAAGGATCACAGTCAAGCTCTTCTACCTACGACAGCGAAAGCTCTCAGGTGATTAGGTGGAAGATCTGAAGACGCGCAGGCTGGCCTCAGGCGTTCACAAACGATAAGGTAGAGTTCAAGAGTGTCGCTAAACACTGACGTAAGATGACAGAGACTGCAAAGACGAGGTGGTGGTGACAAGGGATGCCACGTGAAGCACCTCTTTTACATCAGCTGTGTATCGTTAGATTAAGGGTTAAGGTACTCTCTCTTGCCATGAGAGGGAGGGCCATTGGCATGTCTCCAGGACCCTGCCATTCATCAGTGTAACTTACCCAGGCTAACTCTACGCTAACCTCTTTTTCTTCATACCTTCTCCAGCAAGCATGCTCTCTCTCTCTCTCTCTCTCTCTCTCTCTCTCTCTCTCTCTCTCTCTCTCTCTCTCTCTCTCTCTCTCTCTCTCTCTCTACGCACAAACCATGCCATTCTGGCAAGAATCTCGTCCTTGGTACTCGCAGGGAGTTGCTACAGTGGGTCTCCGGTACTTCAGTTATCACTCGTGCTGAGGTTCGGGGAGGGAGTGAGGGGTTTGAGGCGATCGCACGGCGTCGTTCACAATCTCGTGAAGAAATGCCAAGACTTCATTCATATAACCCAACTCATAACACAGTGTAGAAATGAAAGCGTTATCACTTCCCGGCTTTATCAATCTGTATGAAGTTTCTTTTCTTTTTAACAGAGATATATCGGCTTTATATCGGCTTCCTAAAGCTCTTAAGACCCTGATGCATTTTGTTACCCACCTCTCCTCAGTAGCCAATGAATGGAATGTTAAAGAAAATGTCCTGCTTGATGGGTCGGTGTCACGAAGGTTAGTGAGGTACTGGAACTGTCATTGTAGGTGGGTTTGTGTGTTGAACATTCTCGTGTGAGTACATATCTACTTGGTACATTAATGTACAGTATGACGGCGCTGGTGACCTAATACAATAACATCGAAACTCATAACTTTGCAGCCGAGGTGGTTAAGAAAGCATGAATTGTGTTCTTATTAATCATCTTATTATCATTGTTCCGACCGTATCGCTCTACAAAGTTAATGAATCCTAAATGAATACATGAGAATTCTCGTTCTTTGAACTTGCTTACACTAAAAAGAAAAAGATATGACAAGCGATAAAATTATATCAATCGTTTGCATTTTTAAGGTTCCAAACAATTTCCATTTCTTGTGTAGAAATTCTTTTATCATGGAACAGAGAAAAAAAGATGTGAAGGAATGCAGAAAAAATGTGGAAATTTTACAGAGATGCTGTTGTCATTGTTTACTTTTATACTCCAGCTGTTCCTCTTACGGTGAGATGACTGGTGAAAGAGACTGCAAAAATGAGGGTGGGTGATATGGGCTCCTACAGGAAGCGATGGAGGTCCTACGCATTGAGGAGCGGAGCGCTCTCTGGGTGCTGGAGTAACGAGGTACCCTCGTGTTGCTCACAATAATGCTGCTTTCAGTCATAGGTGGCTACATCTCCTGACGAAATAGCGACCGGTCATTTTTCTTGCGCTGTATCGGAAAATACAAGTTGCATCGGCCCCCCTCAACTGGTTCTGTCTGTAAATGATACATAATGCAGAACGAATCGGAGGTAAGGAGGCTGATGACTCTTGTTGGAGGTGAGGGTTGGTGAAGGGATGACCAGTGGAGGCCGATGACCCCTGGTGGAGGTGAGGGTTGGTGAGGGGATGACCAGTGGAGGCTGATGACTCTTGTTGGAGGTGAGGGTTGGTGAGGGGATGACCAGTGGAGGCTGATGACTCTTGTTGGAGGTGAGGGTTGGTGAGGGGATGACCAGTGGAGGCCGATGACCCCTGGTGGAGGTGAGGGTTAGTGAGGGGATGACCAGTGGGGGCTGATGACGCCTGGTGGAGGTAAGAGTTGGTGAGGGGATGACCAGTGGAGGCTGATGACGCCTGGTGGAGGTGAGAGTTGGTGAGGGGATGACCAGTGGAGGCTGATGACGCCTGGTGGAGGTGAGAGTTGGTGAGGGGATGACTATCGGAGGCTGGGGACGGCTAGTTGGAGGTGAGTGAGGGTTGGTGAGGGGATGACCAATGGAGGCTGGTGATGGGCAAGGAAGACGTCTCAGAACTCTCCTTAAGTAAAGAGATAAAAGATCATCGCTGAGAAATTACAAGAGGACAACAGGAAGGTCGTTCATGCAGAGCCTGGTCAGAGTATCAGGTGAAGGGAAACAGGTCAAGCTTGAGCTAGCTCTCACACCAACACATGTACTATGGCTATTTTCTCTCCTCCTTTACTTCTCCTTCTTCCCTTCTTGGTCTATCAAAACTGGAATTGGTCATTTGTTTGAGATGAAATATATTTCTCAGATTAATTCTAGACTGCGTAAAGAGAGCTGAAGAGCCATAGATGCTCCACTGTTTGGCTTATAAGCATCCTACGTACTGTAGCTGCCTCAGTGCTGACCTCCCGCCATGACCTCCTCCGCCCGCCGGCTACCCCTGCTCCCCAACCATAGCTATCAGCCGAGTCCACCACCACCATCATCATCATCACTCACACCCCCAACATTTACAGTGACCACCGCCAACTTCCGCCTCCCCCATCACCCTCCACCATAAGTAATAGTCATCCACCACCACCAGGCCTGGCTATCATCAACACCATTATCCTCGACCAGCAACACCACCATCAGAGTCAACAGTACACACCATCATCACCGCCTCACCTATCGCCAGTTCCGTCCACCACCAGCACCACCATCCCCCACCTACCAACACCTCAAACCCCACCCATCACAGCTGACCCCGTTCACCAACAGCAACCCCACCCACCAACGCCACAAACCCCACCCATAAAGCTAACCCCGTCAACCAACACCAACCTCACCGACCACAGCGACCCATTTGCAAAGATAATTAGAAAGCAGAGCTTCTCTTTGTTTTGACAAGAGACATGCAAGCCTTCGATCATATGAGGGAATCTCCTCCAGTAAATTATTGTAATGTATTGAATATTCAAGTATCGCCTGTTTGTGGACGGAGCTCTGAGTTGTGAGGGAGGTGAATATTAACGGTCTGCGAGCAAGGGCCGGGTCTACAATACTCTGGGGTAGGGGACCCTGGAAAGTGAATTAGTTGCTATTTGCAGATGACACGGCTGTGGTGGCAAACTATACAAAAATCAACGAAAAAAACAGTCTTTCAGAAGCTAGTGTCACAGTTTGGAAGAGTGTGAAAAGAGAAAGTTAAGAGTAAATGTGGATAAAAGAAATGTGAAGAGGAGAAGCATGGAGATAAAAGAGTGAACTTTCACTAAAATTAGAAGGGAAGAACTTGAAGGAGGTAGACTGCAGCGGATGAAATCATAAGGGCTGAAGTGAGGCTTAGTACTAAAGAGTGTGTGGAATGAGAAGTCAGGTTTGTCAGGGCAAAGATGGATGTGTTTGAAGGTATAGCATTTCCGCCTATGTTGTATGGATGTGAGTCTTTAACTCGAGGGTAAAGGAAAGGACATGTTTAGATATGAAGACCCTGGTACCAAGCCTGGTATGTGGTGGGTTGATAGGATGGACAGACAATGTGAGACAGAGGTGTGGTAGTTAGTGCAGTCTAATTGAGAGCTGACCAGGTTCTGTTGAAATGGTTCGGACATAAGGAGAAAATAAGCGAAGAAAAAACGACTGAGATGATATGCATGAGAGAAATGCGTGGGGCAGGGAGAGAGAGAGAGAGAGAGAGAGAGAGAGAGAGAGAGAGAGAGAGAGAGAGAGAGAGAGAGAGAGAGAGAGACCTAGAAGATGGATGGGTGGATGGAATGAGTTAGGTTTCGGGATGTCGAGACCTGGACATTCAGGAGAGACGGAGATGTATGTACGTGGAATATACGAGTCGACGTGCGATCAGTGGGTTGTAGCAGGGCATACGAGGCGGTCAAGGTAAAACATGGGATACTTTGTGGGCCTTCGTTGTAGATGGTAGACCCTGATTCATCGTGTATAGAAGCTGGGAAAATGGATGTCTGTGCAAATGCGACCGTTGCTTGTTTGTTCATGACCGTACCTATTTAAGGCGGGGGAAGCTGTTCGGTATAAAAAAAAAAAAAAAAAAGATTTTCTATTTATGAAACAGAAAGGATTCTTAAGTGTTACCATGGTATGATATTTACTCAAAAAAGTGAAAATAACAGATGATTTTTATTGCTGCTGATGTAACTAATGTCTTTTTCTAAAAGTCACGTAGGTACGTATGATTCCAAGTGTAGCCTTTCCATTTTTGATTAATTAATTAAGTGTTTCGGTGTTGCAAGTTCGACATTCTCCCTCTGATATATGAATTAATTTGTTGGGGCTTAATTATGAAGCGCTTGTTATTTAGATGAAAGCAAAGAGTAAGAAACAACTTGTTTCTTTTTGTGTTACTCACTCAGGCCTGAGACAGTGATCAAGTTGATTTGTGTTACTCTGTCTGTCCTGAGTCACAGACTGAGTTCTAATATGTACCTGACTTCTACCTGTGATGCAGATTGATTTCTTTTGTGTTGTTGTTTTGCTATTTTGTCGAACTTAGGACACAGAATGATTTGTTCTGTGTTTTCTCTCTGGCCAGAGACACAGGCTTGAGTTATTCTGTGTCATTCTCTCCGAACTTAGATAACAATGAGGTTTTTTCTATCACTGAATAAGGACTGAGACATAGACTGAGGTACTTTATGTCGGTCTGTTTGTCCTGAAACACAGAGTTGGTGGAGTTATTACATTAACCATTCTAGGGTCATGACGAATGGAAGACATTTCGAAGAAGTTTGTATACTGCTGATATGTCTGTCCCTCAGTGCCATCATTATCAACAAAGCCTTGCTATCCGCGTTGATCAACCTTCGTGTGTTACTCTGACTTACGTCAGTCCGTCTGATATTCAAGACGGTGTAACGGGACACCATTGTTCCCAGCTCCTCAGTTCGGAATGAGCCGTGCCTCTCGCAGCCATCATGACCGACCTACCTAGGCTGCTCATAGATCTACGCAACGTGACAGATCACCTCGATACGAGATATTTTTTGTGTATCAAAACTTTTGATTGAAGATGGAAATATATGTTGTTATTGCAAAGTAATATCGACCAACCGATGTCCATGACACCCTTGTGTTATGATGTGACGATCATAATCTCGTGTGAAATACACATGGGAGTTGAATATTATCACATAGACCACAGGACTGGACTTCTGAATGAGACGATGGACAAGGCTTGGCATTGACGAATACAATCTATACGTTATGGTCTCCAGATGCAGCCGGATAACCCAGTCTGATGCTCCATACACAACACACTCAACATAAAGAACAAACATATCACGCCACGTCTCACACAGGCAGCCGCCCCCAGTCTGCAGAGGCAAGAACATGCTCCACCACTCTCTCCTCACGGAGTTGTAGTATATAAGCCTAGTCACACAGCCGGAGCCCAGGAGATAATGTTACCAATTTCCGCTCCACCCCTACACCAACCTGTCCTGAGCTGGCTCGACTTGACTAGATCTACCCAGATCTGCCCCGACCTGGTAAGATATCATATACGCCCCAGCCTGGAGACTCACGTATTAAGGTGTTTGTCCCATCAACTCCTCAGCCCAGTTTCCATTAGTGGCCCAGATCATTTCTCCGAGGAGGACCCATGTGTGTAAATGAAATTGTGTTGGCGGTTGTGTTCGAGTCAAGCGGCAGATTCTCTCTGTCTCTCTGTCTCTCTCTCTCTCTCTCTCTCTCTCTCTCTCTCTCTCTCTCTCTCTCTCTCTCTCTCTCTCTCTCTCTCTGCCTAACTCTCTGTCTGTTTGTCTGATGTGTTGTTTGTCTAACTGATCATCACTTATTCGTAATTGCCTGTTTGTACATTAGTGGTTGGGAGTGGGGGGGGATTTTACAATCGTTGGATCCCTTCTCTTGTGCTTCCTTAAGTACCTTTTTGACCTCTGTACTGGCGGAATTCATAGATTCATCACTGATCCCATTCATCCACATCTCTTATGCTACACAGTTACTTCATTGGATCTTTTACATATATTTTTTTTGCTTAATTTCTCGATACGACGTGTGGTTTTGCTCTTTCTTTGCATCCCTCAAACAAAATATTAACCGTCCACTTTGTCGAATCTTTCCAGAAACATGAAAGTTGTAAGTCAGTCACCCCTAACTCTTCTGTTTTCCCTGGTGAACACGTATCCAACCACTAACCCCTCACAGTAGCTCACTTGCCTTAGGCACCATTTTCGTTGTCTTCTCGACCAGATATTTTCGTTTCTTGAAGAGAAGTGACAGAATTTGACAGTAATCTATAGTTAAGTGACAGAATTTGACAGTAATCTATAGTTAAGTGACAGAATTTGACAGTAATCTATAGTTAAGTGACAGAATTTGACAGTAATCTATAGTTAAGTGACAGAATTTGACAGTAATCTATAGCTCTTACACCAACATACGATGTAAATAATTCATTGAATCACTTACTCATGTACATAAATGCAATGATCATATCACTGAAACACGTCCTGTGACCTTGGCCAATATGGTATCAACGAGAAGGCATTCCGCCACGTCAACAAGACAACAGTCTGCCACATCAACAAGACAACAGTCTGCCACATCAACAAGACAACAGTCTGCCACGTCAACAAGACGACAGTCTGCCACGTCAACAAGACGACAGTCTGCCACGTCAACAAGACGACAGTCTGCCACGTCAACAAGAGGACAGTTTGCCACGTCAACAAGAGGACAGTCTGCCACATCAACAAGGCGACAGTCTGCCACGTCAATAAGACGACAGTCTGCCAAGTCAACAAGACGACAGTCTGCCACGTCAACAAGACGACAGTCCGCCACATCAGCAAGACGACAGTCTGCCACATCAACAAGACGACAGTCTGCCACATCAACAAGACGACAGTCTGCCACGTCAACAAGACGACAGTCTGCCACATCAACAAGACGACAGTCTGCCACGTCAACAAGACGACAGTCTGCCACTTCAACAAGACGACAGTCTGCCACGTCAACAAGACGACAGTCTGCCACGTCAACAAGACGACAGTCTGCCACGTCAACAAGACGACAGTCTGCCACGTCAACAAGACGACAGTCTGCCACGTCAACAAGACGACAGTCTGTATCATCAACAAGACTACAGTCCGCCACGTCAACAAGACTACAGTCCGCCACGTCAACAAGACGACAGTCTGCCACGTCAACAAGACGACAGCCTGCCACGTCAACAAGACCACAGCCTGCCACGTCAACAAGACCACAGTCTGCCACGTCAACAAGACCACAGTCTTCCACGTCAACAAGACGACAGTCTGCCACGTCAGCAAGACGACATTCCGCCACGTCAACAAGACGACAGTCTGCCACGTCAACAAGACGACAGTCTGCCACGTCAACAAGACGACAGTCTGCCACGTCAACAAGACGACAGTCTGCCACATCAACAAGACGACAGTCTGCCACGTCAACAAGACGACAGTGTGCCACATCAACAAGACGAGAGTCTGCCACATCAACAAGACGAGAGTCTGCCACGTCAACAAGACGACAGTCTGTGTCATCAACAAGACTACAGTCTGCCACGTCAACAAGACGGCAGTCTGCCACGTCAACAAGACCACAGCCTGCCACGTCAACAAGACCACAGCCTGCCACGTCAACAAGACTACAGTCTGCCACATCAAGAAGACCACAGTCTGCCACGTCAACAAGACGACAGTCTGCCACGTCAACAAGACCACAGTCTTCCACGTCAACAAGACGACAGTCTGCCACGTCAGCAAGACGACAGTCTGCCACGTCAGCAAGACGACAGTCTGCCACGTCAGCAAGACGACAGTCTGCCACGTCAACAAGACCACAGCCTGCCACGTCAACAAGACTACAGTCTGCCACATCAAGAAGACCACAGTCTGCCACGTCAACAAGACCACAGTCTGCCACGTCAACAAGACCACAGTCTGCCACGTCAGCAAGACGACAGTCTGCCACGTCAACAAGACCACAGTCTTCCACGTCAACAAGACCACAGTCTGCCACGTCAGCAAGACGACATTCCGCCACGTCAACAAGACGACAGTCTGCCACGTCAACAAGACGACAGTCTGCCACATCAACAAGACGACAGTCTGCCACATCAACAAGACGACAGTCTGCCACGTCAACAAGACGACAGTCTGCCACGTCAGCAAGACGACAATCTGCCACGTCAACAAGACTACAGTCTCCCACGTCAACAAGTCTACAGTCTACCACGTCAACAAGACCACAGTCTGCCACCTTGAGGATTCCCCTGAAGTGGAGTTTAGGTCATGAGAGGTTTCATGAGTCGTTGATACGTAAGTTTCTTTCAGACAAGATTCACGCCAGCTGTACTCTGTCAGGTCGTAGTTATACTGAGGCCCTTCTTCACTGCGTCCCGTTTTCATTATCTAGCATTTACGTTAAGGTGAACATCATCATACCAAGTGTGCTGCTTGCGTAGGTCCCTTTGTAAGTAGATGCAGTCCCTTCCATTCGTCCTTACTCCTCTCATGTTCTTAGCATCTTCTGCAAACGTATTCAGGGATGAAGCCAGTCCTGACAGATCCGTGATAGACACAGTGAAGTTTTGGACTCATACCTGGGATCCTGTTGTACGAAGCTGGTGACCCAGGTCATTTTAGGAAAAGTTTTGCTCGTGTTTCGTCTCTTCTTTCCTCACACTTAAGATGATTTTCAGTCCACGGCCTCATTACGTAATTAATGGCCCAATTATCTGGGTAATGGCTCCCTCTCTTCTAGCACTAACTGGAAACGTCCTTAAGGTTTCTTTTGCTATTTTCAACAACATACTCTTAGAAATGATGTTTGCTTTGACGTATAAGTCTCTAATGTGTCTACACACACACACGCGTGCGCACACACACACACACACACACACACACACATACATATATATATATATATATATATATATATATATATATATATATATATATATATATATATATATATATATATGACCGTCTGCTTTACCGAAGGTTCATTAAGCTACGTCATTATCGTAATCTTTAATGATATCACCGCAGGTTTGCCTGTCAGGAGCAATGGTAAGGGTCATTAAGATTGGCGACTCAAAATTTGGTATTAGTTTTCCATGACTTTCATGTTGACCTACGTGACCAGAGGCACTGGAAGTTGACTCAGAAATCATATAACGAAGACCACTCGTACGCAAGTGTTCTCAGGCCTCAACATTATGAACTAGATCCTCATTTATAGCTAGATGGAAGTCTGATATGTTTTCGTCGTGGGTAGGTTTATCAGCGAATTGTATTAGCACTTACGAAACATGTCCTGGTAAGGCCCTAGCTCAAAGCAATCGGAGAGGCATCGTGTTGCTGTGAGAACATGGGTTCATGTTAGGAACCATTCTGGAGGAAACTTGACGTGTAAATAAAGTTCTCAAAGTCTGACTAGTTTTTCAAATGAGTGTTTACTGCCTCACATTACCCTGGGACTGCCAGTGTGCAGGAGTAGGGGAATGTTTCATGTTGTGGTCTTGGCCTGCCTTGCTTCTAGCCTAAGACTAAGCTCGAGGCCACAGTGATAAGATTTGACTCGTTTGAACCGTTGTTGATCACATACTTCAGAACCTACCATTGCTTCTCTCTTAGTTCAGTCTCGGCACATATTCGACTCCTGTATGCACCCACAAATGACCATATACATAAGCCTCCACCCTAGCAAAACACGTACGACCTGGAATTACATTCATATCCCATCGTATCTAACCTTCTCCCTCACAAGTCCCACGTACGTACCTAGTAAATTGATTTTACACAATACCACCACATGTATTCACAACCCAGCCACCGCATACATATCCATTGCACTGAAATATATCTGCAACACAGCACATCCCACAATTATACATCTCCAACTCACCCCAAATGTCCAACCCTCCCACACATCACCAACACCATCAAGGCATTTCTCTTATTTCTACATACACCCCGTTCAGGCCTCCACTCTCACCACTACCACAAGATACATCCCACCGTCGTATGCACACAGCCCTCCATATACGCCTTCCATACACCCGTGCCACATCCTCAACCGATACGTTATCCGCCACTCTACATGCAACATACAACCCGACCACCACGTACACCTCACTGCCCCACAAGCTTACCCCACCAGTACCCAGGCTGAAGCAGGTTCCTCCCACTGAAATCCAAAGTCCTGCTAGTAAGGGTTAAGATCCTAGTTATACAACGGGTTAAGAAGATTTTCCTGGTATATGCTCTCGTTTCTTTGTATCATACTAAGCGAGGCTGTTACGGTGAAGGCATAAATACTCTCAAAGACATCAAGGAGATAGTTCATGTCACACAAAAACACGTTGTCGTAAACATTATTTACCGGGTATCATATAATCTACTTTTATTACACATAGGTCACGGACGACAGCTAGTGTCTGCCTCATACCTTCGTTTTCAGTTCGCTCTATCAAGTAGTTTTATAAATTCGGTGCAACATAATCGCTAACCACTGGTATCTTTCTTATGGTCCTGGAAACAATGTCAAGTATTTGCATCCACCCTGAAAAATTTCTCGTACCCAAAGTATCTTGGGCGAGCATAACTTATAATTACCACACCAGTGGAAAACTATTTTGTTGTCACAAAAAAGACAGAATACTTCACACACTCGAGGCCTCCTGGACGCTCTTCTTTGTTTTTACTTTTTTTTTTCCACTTTGTAGTCTCCAGTTACGGACAAGAGTCGAATTAAAGGCTTGGCCTTCATTATGATATGAGAGGTTGATAAAAGGGAAAGAGACAAGGGAAAACATTTACTAATTTTGGAGGGAACGAAAAACCTGTCATTTCATATGTACCAGGTCATAGTTATTAGGAAAGACATGAGACGGTAGAGACTTCCAAGCTTCGAGGTTTAGTGAAGAAACAATTTATAAAACGGCCCACCTTAGAGTTGCCAGAGACCTCATTCTCCGGCCATCACAACGACTGTTTTACACCAAGCAAATACTCAGCTGAGTTAAAGGAAAAGGCTAGAACCCTTAAATTTAAGCTCCATGAAAGAAAGGGGATTGAGAGATGACCTAATCAGAACAATTGAGTTCCAAAAGCAGATTGATAATATAGATAGTGAACAGTTCTGAAGAAGATATAAGGATACAACAGTCAGGGAAACTTACATGAAATTAAGAAAGAAATTTGAAAAAAAAAATATCAAAAAGCGCTTATGGGGTATGCAAGTTGGTGCGAATGGAATAAACTAGAAGAGGATGTGTTTACTGCAGACGACATGTAGAAGTTTAAAAGACTCTAATAAGGAACGCTCATGGGATGGGACCCCAATGAGTGTAAAAATCCCTTCCTGTGCAGGAAGAATAATCAATAGGTAATTGCACAAGAAAATGATAGCGTCGCATTGATATTTTTTTGGATCAGACTAACGCTAAAATTGATACAGGTGTTGACAAACGCTAAAACTGACATCAGTTTTTTAATTCTGTCTACTAAAAGAGGATTATGAGATAGAGGTTTGTATTTTCAAAACTGCAGCTTTGCTCTCTGTAAATTTTTTGGGGTCGTAGGTTGTGTGCCAATTAACGAAGCAATCTGAAAGCTATTAAAACTAAAAACAAAAGCATGAATAAAATGAATATCATTCCGTTTTCACTAAACTAAATTCATGCAACACAAAAGTTTTAATTTCATTTTCGTCTCCGGGAAACGTTCATAACACATATGATAAAGTATGGCGCAATGGCCATAGTTGTAGGTAAAAATTCAAACCGTTCCAAAAAATTAGATAGCCTTAGTTTGATCTCAGCATCTGGTATGCTCAACCTTGCTGTGTTAGAAGTGCTGAAGTGATGTGCGACACCATCTTACAACCTTCGTATCAATCGGTTGTAGAGAGGAGCTATCCACTGTAGTAATACCATCCTGATTTGGAATGTCGTACTTATACCTGGGGTCATATTAAGGCATCCTCGGTGTGGGGTCGTCTGTAAGAAACAGCCGTACAGGGAAGTCCTGCCGTCTGACGAGGAGTGATTATGTGGTGTCTGGAACCATCGTGCACCGTCAATGTCAGGGTTGGTCGTCTTACTTCCCGTTGACTTTAGACTGTGTTTTACCGGATGAGATTTGATGTCTGATCTTTACATATACCTATCACTAAGCTTCGCAACCTTCCCCTCATCTCTTTTATCTGGTGTAATTTTCTTTCATAAGAAATTATGGATAGATTTACTGTCTTTTGCAGCTACGTTGTTATGTTATCCATGGTAATGGGTAAGTGAAGTGGAATATGAATATGTATTATACTTCACCTACTTTACTTCCGTCTCAGGAACCCCATCTATGCTTGGAAGCTCTAGCCAACTTCTGATATATGGTCCATGGTGCAAAGTGGGTAATACCATGTCATGGAGGACCTGGCTATATAGTCTCTCCTGTGGCTAATGGCTCTGACCAGTCTTCATCGTCTCGGCGATTCTTGACACAATAGCTGTAAGCCATATCCAGTAAAGTGTCCGGCTATTATCTAATATGACATAAGGCCCTGATCAGCTTATATTTTGAATGGACTCCTTACCAACCTTGGCCCTGACTTGAGGTCATAACCAACCTTTATCATAATTTAAGGCCACGAACAAAGTCTATTATAGGTAAAGGCCTTGAGCAGCCTTTGCCATGACTGAAGACACCAATCAAATGTAATTGTAAGTGGAGACTCTGGCCAGCCTTCATCGCGGCAGAAGGCCCAGAAAAAGAGAATGCCATTCATAAAAGCCTTAGTCAGCATTTACCGTGGGCTAGACCGTTAGAGACTCTGAAAAGCCTCATCCCAGACAGGAGACACTGAGTAGACTTTACTTGTCTGGCTCCAGCCTTGACCAGTCTTTACCTCGAATAGATGTCTCAGTCAGTCTTACCTCCACTGGAAGGCTAAGGCAAGTGTCACCCATCACGAGAGGTCCTGATCAACCGTGATTAGACACCTCTACCTATTTTCATCATAACATTGATCAGTGGGTAAAATGCTTTAGAGATGAAGGTAACTTATCTTTACTATTTGGGGCACCGAACACGAACATAACGCCTAAAATTGGTCGTTAGCTCTAGTTCTGAATATATGAGGTGGGTCTCAATACGTACGATTTGCACTGGTTTTCGCGTTGTGCGGCTTTGAGGTAGGGTCTGGCAACCCCGAGCGCGGGAAGAGGATAATGCAATCATCACCAGGTGTTCCACCACAATACATGCTGTTTGTCATTTTCTTCCGGGGATCGCTATGTACACACGTGTCGTGGTCGTTTCCCATTGTCCTTCTTCGTACCCTGTCGTACCCTCCTCATGCAGTTGTTTCGTATCCCAAAGTCTGTACTCGAGTTGGAGCTGGCTTGAATATCGTAAATCAGAGAGCAAGCCGCTTTCTTTTCATAAGTAAGATGTAATTCAACACTAACTGCTTCTTGCAGTTTCGCGTGTTGGTTTTGTATCGCTCTGCTAAAATGTGTTGCTTCGGTAGTGCAAAGTGTCACGTGTGCCTGAGTGTTGAATGATTTCTAAGCCGAGCGTCAACAAGGAAGCCTCGTAAGTACTCGAACTGTTCAGGTAACTTTTGTTAATGATGGTGAGGAGGTGTGACTTCTGCATCACAGGGCCATGCCATGAACCTCGATCACTGAGGAAAGCCTTAGTCTTTACTTTGGCTGTAAGGTGGAGGACCTGGACGAGAGCTGGGCCTTACTAAGCATAAGCTACATTGCTTGCACAACAGTCCTTCGCAGTTGGTTGAATCGCCAATGACGATCGATGTCTTTTTGTCGTGCCCATGGTGGGGAGAGAGGGACACATCACAGCACTACTGTCACTTCAGCATGTGGCCTCTAGCCCGACAAGGTATTTCCAAGGGAAAAAAAAAGTGGATCTTAAGCTGTCCAAATAAACCATCTACCATGCGCCCGATCCCAACAACGATGAAGGCCGCCCCGATCTGGTACTCTCTGACTCATTCTTCCTAGAATCTGAGGACGAACAGCGGAACGAAGTCTGTGAAACGTGTTAGCCATCATCATCAAGATAGCCTGACTTTGCGCCTAACGTGACGTCTGCTGAACTACAAAGGATCAAGCGGAATGATGTAAGCGACCTCGACGGAGATCTGGAACTGTCGAAGAGTAAGGCAAGAACTCGTTGGGCTTGAGACTGCAACAGTGGAATCTGCCAGATGAAAATGGGATAGTGTCCGTGTTTCGTGTCTACCACAAAGTTTTCGCTCCAGTCTTTAACATGGAAGGTAACTTCGTCACCTGCAACGATTTAGATGGCCTGATGGCAGCCCTTCCTATAAATCATAACATTGAGGAGTGGAAAGTGTTCATACACTCGTCAAAACTGAGCCTAAAAACCGTTCTGCTGCGTAATGCCGTCAATTCCTGCTGTATATGCAGTCCGTATGAAGGAATCGTATAACAACACGGAGCATCTTTTGAGCTACATAAACTACAAGAAATACTTATAACAGTATTGTGGCGACTTGAAGGTTGTTGGTGCCTGCTTGACTACAGCCGGTCACACGAAAAGTTTGGCTGTTTCCTGTGTGAGTGGGACGGTCGAGCAAAGACCTCCCATTACACCAAAAGTCACTGGGGTTCCTGCTAGTCGCTGAAAGTAGGAGCAATGACCGCACAGCACCTACCGCTGGTAGAATCCTTCAAGATTTTACCGCCACCTATGCATATCAAACTGGGCCATATGAGGTTCTTCGTCATAACTGAATAAAAATAGATGAGCGTTTGGGTACCTCGGTGAGAAATTCTCAAGGCTCAGTGAGGCGACACTCAAGGAAGGTGTTTCCGTTGGTCCACAGATCCGCTAGCTCTTCAGGGACCAGCAGTTCGACCGCATCCTTAATGGTGATAAGGAGACACTGTGGAATGCCTTCTGGTTGGTAGTAACCAACTTTCTAGGAATTATCGAGGCTGACAACTACAAGGAACTTGTGGAAAACTCTGGTCGTCCTTTCAGAAAATGAGCTGCTATATGTCTCTCACCCGGATTATTTTTTCAGCTAACTGCGGCGCAGTGGGCGATGACCACGGCGAACGTGTCCATTAGGACATTTCGGCGTTAGGGAAACTGTACCATGGCAAATGTTCAGCGATGTTAGCGATTATTCGCTGGACGGTAACAAGAGACGCTCTGGGACATGTATACAAGTGACAGGCGAAGAAGCATCGCATACATTCGAGATAAACCAATGACTGTACCCTGTCATCAATATGTAGTGTTTAATACATGTAAAACGTGTAAGAAAGTAACTTTTTCTTGGAAACCGTAATCATATCGATCGGCTTCAAGGTCATTTTCGTGTTCAGCGCTCCAAAATCCATGAAGAGAAACACATTTCATCTCCGAGACATAAAATAACTGAACATTTTTTGTTAGTGAGTTTTTTCATAACTTGTTACGGTAGCTACCCTCTTGTGTATCGTCACCAGAAGCTTTGATCATCTTACACCAAGACCAGACAAAGGCTTCCGTCAGATTCTATCATAATTAGAGGACCTGATCATCTTAAACATATCGGTCATCTTAAACATGTTAGGAGACCTCGGCTAATCTTAATTATCACTGTAGACCTGACCATCTCTTACTATCACTGCTGACCTTAACCATCGTATATTATCACTGTAGACCCAGACCATCTCTGTCACTGCTTACTCCGACCATCTTATACTATCACTGTAGATCTGGACCATCTATTACTATATATATATATATATATATATATATATATATATATATATATATATATATATATATAATGTATATCTTCGCGTTAGCGAAGTAGCATTAAGAACAAAGGACTTAGCCATAGAGGAAATATCCTTACTTGGTTACCTTCTCTGTGTCTGCCGGCAAGACTTTGCCTACTCAAAGACGTGGTTCAGATTCAGAAGTTGTGCCCTCTGCTAATAATGAGCGCCACCACTGCGTCGTCTACATACCAAAAAAACATAATACTGACCGACCAGCATGACCTGTCGAACTAATTAATTGATATGATAAAAGACGATGAATAATGCCCAAAATACGTTGCGAGGTAATCACTGCAATATATATATATATATATATATATATATATATATATATATATATATATATATATATATATACCAAAGGCAACGAGAAATTATACTACACTCCCGGATGGAGACCGAAAGCGCCCATTTTGCGGACAACATCAAAACTAAAGTTTAGGTCATCCAAAGTTGTGTCCCCGATGCATGAACACAGTAAAGAGCGAGAGGAAAACGTGGTGACATCTTTGAGCCACCATCTGGGTTTCAAAAACATGAAGAAAGTCAGTAGAGAGATGGAATTTTTTTTTGTTTCTTGTCTAAACTTTTTGTTTGACAGTCCACGTTGCCTGAACTGGGCCCCTAAGGATAGCTGGTACAAGCCCACCAAGGACATGATTGACGGGCGGAGCCACCAGTAATAACTATAAAAATGTTTATCTCCTTCATATCAGCACAGGTTGATGGCTGCAGTTTTGGGTCAATATGGGCAGCAGCCACCCCAGGCGACGAACTCTTCTCATCCAGATGAAGGGAGAAAAATTGTCGTCAGCGGCAGCTAGACGCGCGGCATAGATCCCCGAGCCTTGGTGGCAGGATCACTAGCACGCAGTCAGCTCACGAGGCCAGTGGCCGAACTATTAGCTGTAGAACAGGGAGAGGGAGGATCACTAGCACGCAGTCAGCTCACGAGGCCAGTGGCCGAGCTATTAACTGTAGAACAGGGAGAGGGAGGATCACTAGCACGCAGTCAGCTCACGAGGCCAGTGGCCGAGCTATTAACTGTAGAACAGGGAGAGGGAGGATCACTAGCACGCAGTCAGCTCACGAGGCCAGTGGCCGAGCTATTAACTGTAGAACAGGGAGAGGGAGGATCACTAGCACGCAGTCAGCTCACGAGGCCAGTGGCCGAGCTATTAACTGTAGAACAGGGAGAGGGAGGATCACTAGCACGCAGTCAGCTCACGAGGCCAGTGGCCGAGCTATTAACTGTAGAACAGGGAGAGGGAGAAGCGACGGGACGGCAAACAGAAAAGGATGGTTGGAGGGTTGTGATGTTAGGTGAATTAATGAGACTGAAGTCTGTTGGTTACAAGCGTCTCTTTAGTTATTATACATAAAGACACAACTAAAGAGATGCTTTAGAACCGTTCTAGAGACGACCGGGAGAGCCCAGAGGTTAGCTTAGGATTGTGTGTGTGTGTGTGTGTGTGTGTGTGTGTGTGTGTGTGTGTGTGTAGGGGGGGTTGCCTTTGGACCTCTCCAGGAGTCTCCAGACTGACCCCCCGTTCAAACTGACGTTCTGCGCGAGAGTACGAAGATATCTCCACCATTTTCTTTCTCTCATTCATCAGTGTCTCCCTGATGTTCGCCGTGCACCATGGACGAACTGGATTAATGAACCACTTTATCCCTCAACCTCTTACATAAAGATAGAAATATATTTCGAAATCACATTCTGTAAGTAATGTTCGGCGCGTGATGAAAGAGGTGAATGGAAAGAGAGAGAGGGAGACGGTAGAAGAATCGAAGGAAAAGATCCTCCATTAAAATTATAGAGGGATTTCCCAAGGCAGGTAAGATCATCAAGACAACTTATTTCATCTTTCTCATTATCAGCCTCTCCCTCCCCTGTACACTTAGCGTTGGCCGGGCATTAACTAGCAGCTTAATTACTTTTCCCCACGAAATGAATTTTAATTATGCTACGGTAACAATACGCTTTTTTGTAGTGAATGGACGCTTTTTAAATCAGGCTGGTTTTTATTTGGTAATTCGTTATGGGAAATAAAGACCTGCAACTCGAGCTGCGCTGTATAATACTATTGTGTTCGTGGGAGAGGGGGAGAAGATGCGCGAGATAAGAGACGATGCGGTGATGTGGTCTCGTCGGTTCTTTGGAGATGGTTGCTCGGTGGTGATGGTCGGAGGAGGTGAGAGAAAGGCGGTGGGCAACACACACCATGGTCTGGCTCTGTTGCCTTCTCGATGTTGGCCGCGTGGTGGAAGAAGAGAGCGTATGTCATCTTTCTTCGTCTGTTCCTGGCGCTACCTCGCTAACGCAGGAAACGGCGATAAAGTATAAAAAAGAAAAAAAGAATATGTATATGTATACCCTAGCTTAAGCCAGGTATACCTGCTTTATCAACAAACCTTAAGGGGGAGGATGAATAGCTGAGTTTACTGTGGACAGGCTGCCGCGACCTGGATTCGAACCTATACCAACTCGACCTCCGGGCGGCTCTAACATGAAAGCATTCGTTGGGTAGCATAGCATTTTGTGTAGCATTCTCACAGGCAAGTCACACTCGCGGATTGATCTAATGTTTGGAAGCTTTTGTTGAAATGATCGAGATGATTGGAAGCAGTAAGGGTACTGCTCAGCGAGGGATGAACACGTTGTACACAAGCTTTCTGGAGGAGCAGAGTTACTCACTGGCACCCAAGCTCGTCAGATTGACAGAATATGATATTGGTTAATAGTACAGGTATATACACAGAAGAGAAGTACACACACACACACACACACACACACACACACACACGCCTGCAGATCATCATCCACTTAGAGCAATACCATCTACAGTCGTATGGGTATCAGAAAAAGGACTGATATGGTAATGATTCAACTGATTTTCATTGAAACCAAGCCACTTCCTGGCAACCTCATACACAATTCAGTGTCTCTTATGATTTTTGTCGACGCCGCATACGACCAGTGCGCGGTGCCAGCAAGATCAGCAGCTTCAAACTTTACCCCAAGTGTTCCTCAATCTTCAGTCTTTCAGCCAGATCTTCGGGGAATTCATGCAACGAAGATACACAATGGCAGGAACAGTTGCTGCTAGTCAAATACACTTTGTAAATCAACTAAGTTCCTTCCTCATACACTTTATCCCAGGTTCCATTTGTTGAACAAAGATCACATCGCCAAGGAGGAAGGATGGCTCTTCAAGATTCGCAAGATATTACTGCCGCAGGTTATTGCTGGATCTCCTTGGGCGGGAGGAACGCCAAGAGAACATCGTGGTTTGAAATGGGCTTTGGTTATGATGACTACGCCACCATCCTGGTGACCCCCAGCCGTGATGAACCACCTCACCACAACAATGGATAAGTGCTACGTGCACCTTACAGTAACCCTCGATCCTGTAACAGCTTTGGGGATTCCTGGGATACTAACTCTGAATCCATATGCGGGTACAGGAAACTGAAATACACTTCTGATCAGCTAACTCGTGACGATTCCACGATCCTCAAATTATTGTTCCTGGAAAGCAGAAGGAAGCCAACGACTAGCTAACGACTGAGTTGGCAACAATGATGTAGTGTGAGTCCAGCAAAGAAGAACCACAACTCAGCCGCGGAATGTCATATATCAGTCACGCCTTACCTGCCTCCAGTGTACGAGGCTTGGGTAAGTGGCAAGTACACTAGTTACGGGATGACGTCCACTCGTCATCGCAACATACTCAAATGTTGAAATTCCCTCAACGTGTCCGCTATCACGGCAACTTTCCCATGAGGACCATCAGACTGCTTGAAGCGGAGGCGGAGAGCCAATGCAAATACATCAGGACAGTTGGAGAGACATCTATACGATGAACCAAGAAGTATAACTGCATAAACAACGGTTCAGCAAAGAAAACGAGAAGTCCTAAGTGCAAAACGTAAGAGCTGAACTCACATTCTCACTCGTGTGCTTCGTAAGAGGAACTGTATGTTGAGACTGTCATTCTCAGCTAGTGTTAATGACCATGGTGCAGCGCGAGCTATAAAGCTATGCATACCAAATACCCGGAAGCAATAACAGAGGAGCTACCGAATCTTTTTACCTAGAGATAACCCGCACTCTGAGCCGGTACAAGAGGTGTATAATTAACTCTGCAGACATCCAGTCAGTAGAGTATTTTGAGCTCAGTTAATACCCAGTAATGTTCTCAATTTCTCTTTATGAGATCCGTCAAGATCGTCTTCATTGTTCTTATGATTGATTAAGTTCAGTTATGATCTCGTGTATATAAGTTGGAACGAGTCATTAATATACACGTAAGTCATTACGAGGAATGAATTGGGCCAACTCAGACCATTGTCTCTAACCCCTTTATTTGTTTGAACATTAGAGGGATTTCAGTCTATTTCAATAAAGAAGAAGATCTAAGGAAGAAGAGGATTAAAGATCAGAGGGAAAACTAGCATGTGCAGTGACGTAATACTCGGCCAGCTGCTGCATCACATGAATCCTGCCTGTGTGGCCGTTGGCAACACAAGAGTGGGCCGTTTTGATAAATGTTTCTTTCCCTACACCTCGAAGCTTTGGAACTCTTTACCCTTTCATGTCTTTCACAGTAACTATAACCTGGCACATTGAAAAAGACATGTTTTCATTTCCTCCAAAATTCTTAAATACTTTCTCTTTTTTTTTCCCTTTCATCAACATCTCTGTATTTCCATTAAGGATGTAGCGCAGGTTATTCGATTACTAATAATCGAATAGTCGTTTCTATATTAGGAGCAGCATAGCCGAGTGATCAGCGTACCAAAGTACCACGCAAATGGTACAAGGTTCGAATCTCTGCTGTTGGAGAGCATTGATTGTGCTAAGGTGCATATTAATATGCAATATATATATATATATATATATATATATATATATATATATATATATATATATATATATATATATATATATATACTTACGTATATTTTTCATTCATTTTCTCAATTTTTAATGTTTATATATATATACTTGTTTTTCATATATTCATTCATATACTTATATATTTACCTATATATATTTACTGTACTTATCAGACATGCTTCATAATGAAAAGCATAGGAAGAAATAAAGATAACAATAGAAAATATCAATAGCACATAGCGACGCGTGATATGGAACCAAAACCGTTTTCAATTGTCACTGTTACACTGCCGAGGATATGAATATTCAGAGATAACAGGAGGGAAAAGACACAGGCATTTCTGATGCGAATATCCCGGCAATAAAGCGCTACATTCACAGTCTGTCTTCACGTCCCGGCCAGTGAGTGTGAGGCGCGCGTGGACCTGACACGGACGCCAGCAGGAGAGTCCTCCATTGTTGGTACGCCTGTTACCACTGAGGCTCCTGACGGAGGTCCGTTACCGTACGTTCTCAGAATACCTGCGTCAGGAGACACCAGGAGACACCGGTGGCTGAGGTGCTACTGTTAGCTTATACGAGTTATCAAGTTAAATGTTTACGAACACGTAAACCAAAATGAAGTAGAAACTCGTCTTATAATTAGATTTCTATTAGGTCCTACATTACTTAGGATAGATAATTGAACAAGTAGACTCTTATAAATTGTTCTTTCCTTCATAAAGTCACTTGATTTAAGCTAATCAGACTTCAGCTAGGTTGATTTGTATCATATCTTCATTTCAGAATGGGGAAGCAGTTAACTAGCCAAGTCGGATAGTCCTGAAGCGTATTTATGTATAATTCTTCTATATACAAGTCATTCATGTCCTTCTCTTTGGTTTCGAACACCAAAGTTCAGCCCCGTAATAACATCAAGTTAGGCATAACCATTGTCCCCAGTCTGTCCTGGAAACCCCATATATGATTTACACTACTGATATCTTTGTCCCAAAAGCTGTGGGTGTTGTGTAGGTTCCTGGACTGATTTTCTTGTGAAGTTGCTGTTTCATATCTGCAGGGATTTTATTCGCCTTATTTTGGATTACTACTCCCACATATGGCGTGGTTCTTCCTCCACCTCCCCTGTTAACTGGAGTGGAATCAAACGACCACTATCTCATTGATTTTTCTGGCAACAACATCTTTTAGCCATCCTTTTTTTTTTCCATGCCGTGATATTGCTCTCTCTCTCTCTCTCTCTCTCTCTCTCTCTCTCTCTCTCTCTCTCTCTCTCTCTCTCTCTCTCTCTCTCTCTCTCTCTCTCTCTCTCTCTCTCCTTGCTCTACAGGCAATTATTTTTGGCAACTGTACTCTTGAGGCGTCTGCATGTGCCCGTGTCCCAAAACCTTGGACCCGAGGCACGCACTTGGCCGCTGCTTCTCACAGTTTCATTGTGGAAACTGACCACTCGAAGACTAGACGTTACAATACCTCCCTGCGCACAGCTGAATTGTGTGATCATGTTTACCCTTGCTTTTTTCACTGTACTGACAACCTTTCTACCTTTGACAGTCAGGTCTACAAACTCTTGCGGAGTCATGATTGATCTGCACTTTCTTTACCTCTCACTTTGTTCGTTTTTGACCCAAAATGGCCTTTAACTAGGATATGTTTTCCCCCCGTGTCGTGTCAAGCTCTATAGAATGTGAAGAAGATATACTCACCTTTGAATTATTTGTTGTCAGATTTCAAAATCGTTCCTCAAACATCTGCCACCACCAGTGACTGTGCAGTGCCTTACATTGATGGAGTCCTTGCTAAACAAAGTGCGACCTACTGACTCCGCCATGATTTTCAGGAGACGACCAATAACCCGTCTGGTCCAAAATGGGCTGGAAGAGCACAAGCGCTCGTGTCCAGTACTGGCTGTCGTCTCGTCCCTCTGGCTCACGGACGATAACATGTACTACCAGAAGCGGAAATGCTCTGGCACTGGTCTCTGTTAATCAGGAAATTCGCTTCCGTTTACTTATACATCCTTAAAGGTTTATATACACAATGGGTGATATATTCCCCTAATTGTTTCAGCCCTGAAGTTTGTCATTATAGTGGACGATAATCTTAGGAGCAAAAAAAGGATCAGTGCCCCCGTCTGCAAACTCATGACACAACTAGATATCTGTAGGGAATTTATTGTTACTTGAGCTGGAGCTGTGCGCTAAGAAAGGACTGGTCATTAGGAATGCCTAGTTTAGAAAAGACATACACAAGTATGCTTGAGTTAGTGGGGTTCATGGAACCGGTACCATAAGCGCTCTAAAGAGGGACTTTTAAATGCAAATGTCCTGAGATAGGCAGCTGGTAGGATGTCTGATCACATTTGAACGAAGGAGAGAGTGAATGTTAGCAGAGGCTTTAGAAAGATGGAGAGTGATATGGGTGAGAAGAAAGGAATGAGAATGTATAAGCCTGGAAAAGAGGCTTGTGTGAGGACATACCAGGAGAGACGGAGTGAAAAATGGCAAAAGGTAAGGGTAACTGAATCTAGGGGAGTGGGCGAGGAATGGGAGGTATTTCGAGAAACACTTCTTACAAATGCGAGAGACATGTGTGGCATGTAGAAGGTAAGAGCTGGGCAAGAGAGAAAGATGGGCACTGAGTGGTAAAATAAGGAAATTAAGTTGCTTGCGAAAGAGAAGTAAGTCGTGTGTGGGTGTTGCCTACAGAGAAGGATTGCGAGGAAGAGGCAAGAGGCCAAGAGGAAAATGAGAGCAGCTAAGAGTTGGGGTGAGAGTGTATCGTCAGGCATCGAGAAGAATTAGAAAGTATTTTGGAATAATGTGAGAAGTGTGGGGAGAACAGGAAAACAAGTAAGAGCATCATTGAAGGAAGCAAATGAGCAAATAGCAACAGGAAAAGAAGAGGTGAGGAGGAGATGAAGTGAGTGTCCTGAAGGTCTCTTTAATGCTTTAGATGATAGCGAACCTCCACCTTCCAAACACTCTACACTTGCCCACTAAGTCACAGCAAGTGGTTTAGTGACAAAAGTAGGCTGAAGTGTATCAAAGCGACTGGATTGGTTAAGACTGTAGGTGAATTTCTCAAGAAATGAGTAACAGTGTTGTTGATTGATTTGTTTGGATTTTCATTTTATGGTTAATCTTAATGTGGTTTGCCTGATGGTTGGCGAAATGCCTGTGTAGTGCCGTTGTATAAAAGCAAGGGGGAACAAAAATAGATGTTCCGATTCGAGATATGAATTTGTTGGGCATAAGTTGTAGGAGAGAGTAGTGATTGAGAGGGTTTTGGCAGGCACAAAGCATCAGAATAGGGAAGAACAGCATGGCTTCAGGAGTGGTGAAAGATGTGTGGCTCAAGCAATCCGTTTCGAAAGAATCTGTTTAAGAATTGCTCAGAGAAAGAGGATTACGTGCGTGTGGCAATGATGGATCTGGAGCAGGTTTATGATAGAGTTGGAATAATGCTTAGTGGAAGGTGTTCCTACCATGTGGAGTTGAAGGAAAAGCTACAAGAAGCAGTGAGCAGTTTCAGTTATCATGTTCCCTCTCAGCCATCGAGACGCTGTGACCACAGTACTTGTGATGAGTTCGACTGAGTCGTTTACTTTCCAGTTTTACGTCTCTCGTTTGATTATCCAGGTTTCTGATTTCACCGCCAATTTTCCATTCCTCTGTTATCCATTTTGATACGTTACCATCGGTTCCCGTGTCCATACAACTCAATATTTCAATGTTTAAAGCTATTTCATCATTTACGTATAATCAGTTTCAAGTTGGATCCCGTATCTAAAAGAGAATAATATGAACAAAACATGTGATTAAATATTGTACACACACACACACACACACACACACACACACACACACACACACAAAGACATGCAGATCCATTATAAATCCAGCAGAGAAGTCTCTCTTTAAACCGCTGAAATTAGTAATACGTAGAATTCTATTTCCGAACCCGACCAATGATGAAATATGTATTTGTTGTTGCGTAAATGTGCAGCCCTCCCAAACCACCAGGGACCTGGAGTTTCCCATCTATTTTCCTCTCTTTCTACGTCCATTCTGTCAGAATTACCCCAACGCAAATACGGATTCCACTTTTTACGATTCTGATGCAAAGTTTTCTAATCAGGGAGAGTGGAATGTGGGATTCATTGTATTTCCCTCTGTAGTCGATACTTGAGGTTTGCTCTTCTCATCTTTGTATGTATCTTCCCATACTGCCCGTGTTGTCTCCTTCATTCGAGTCTTCGCCAATTCAGTTTCCACTTTAGCTTATTCATTATTCTCTCTTTTCCATTATTCTCTCTTTTTTTCGCACCTGCCGGCTCCTGGGAAGTATCTTAGAAGGTCATGGGTTAATCCTCAAAAGATAGTGGCCTTCATTAATGTTTTATTCGAATTTCGAAGTAAATTTGCCAGCCAAGACCTGGGTTATGGTGGGAGAGAAGGAGAAAAGTTTGAGTAGGTTGTGCTCAGGCGAGGGACAACGACCGTAGCAGACTCCGTGGGTCCAAATGTCTCCAGAGGCAACAGCTGCTGGGTGACGCCACACTACTTTATATATTTATATATATATATATATATATATATATATATATATATATATATATATATATATATATATATATATATATTTTTTTTCTTTTTTCAAACTATTCGCCATTTCCCGCGATAGCGAGGTAGCGTTAAGAACAGAGGACTGGGCCTTTGAGGGAATATCCTCACCTGGCCCTCTTCTCTGTTCCCTCTTTTGGGAAAAAAAAAAAAAAAAAAAAAAAAAACGAGAGGGGAGGATTTCCAGCCCCCCGCTCCCTCCCCTTTTAGTCGCCTTCTACGACACGCAGGGAATACGTGGGAAGTATTCTTTCTCCCCTATCCCCAGGGACAAAATATATATATATATATATATATATATATATATATATATATATATATATATATATATATATATATATATATATATTCAAACTATTCGCCATTTCCCGAATCAGCAAGGTAGCGTTAAGAACAGAGGACTGGGCCTCTAAGGGAACATCCTCACCTGGCCCCCTTCTCTGTTCCTTCTTTTGGAAAATTAAAAAAAAAAAACAAGAGGGGAGGATTTCCAGCCCCCCCCCCCCCCCCCCCCCCCCCCCCCCCCGCTCCCTCCCCTTTTAGTCGCCTTCTACGACACGCAGGGAATACGTGGGAAGTGTTCTTTCTCCCCTATCCCCAGGGATAATATATATATATATATATATATATATATATATATATATATATATATATATATATATATATATATAGATATATATATAGATATATATATATATATATATATATATATATATATATATATATATATATATATATATATATATATAGATAGATAGATAGATAGATACGTACACGCGTGTATACATATTTATACACATATGTATGCATGGATACATAGCTAGGTCCAAAACACTGGGCAAGAGCTCACACTCCATCGCCTCCTTCATGAACCAACCATGTTCTCCAAGCGTCTAGATCAGCGCTGGAGCGTCCTTACATCTCGTACAAGTCCAGCTTATGTTTCTGGCATCCTTATTCCTGGAGATCCTCTCATGTACGTACAATGAAACGTCGACGTTGTCTGTGAATGCCTATTATGCAGGTAGACCCAGCAGCACGCTGCTGTTGAACATCAATCTTTTCTCCTTTTTTTTTTTTGAGAAGGTTACCCCGACACACGTCCTTTATTCCCTCCCTCCCAACGAGATAATCTTCTGTCTGTCCAAGTGACGTCCTCCATATCATCCTGCTTGTCATATGTTCTTTAACTGGTGTTTGTTGTAGCTGCGATGTGAGGTATCGGCTACGATTTTTTGTGTTGGTTATACTTACGTAATTCCTCGTAACCTTTAGTTTACCACCTTTAGTGAGGGACGAGAATATACTCGTATGTTGTAGAATGTCTTTGGTTCTGAGTTCTTCATGATTAGGTTGTTAACTTCTTTGTTTCGTATAGAGGATGATGAAGTTTAACTTGGCTTTTAGTGTTCTCCTTAACGTATTATTTATCATTATCTGTGCAGTTCTCCCGTCTTCTTGGTATGCAAGGATCATTTGACTCCTCTTAGACCAGTTGTGTGAAATGCCTGACTCTTCTGTGAAAGTTTTATGTGAAGGAACTTTCCTATTTCGTTGTCATTAGAAGAACTTGTAAGTCAATCATTTACGAAGACGTGGCTCGATCTGTGAATCTCGTGATGGATGAGATCCCAAGATGAACAGTATCTGTAGGCTGTGTGAAGGTGTTCTCTGATGATGTGAAGTTTGCACCTGTGTGGACGGTCACTGTCTGTGTTTTGGCAGCTTACCTGGTCTTACAGGTTGCTGTACACACTTGTCATGTGTTGGTCATTGTGAAATCGGATGTCGAAGATCTAGGAGAGGAAACTTGTCTTTCATCTCGTACATGAATCTATGTATTGATGAGTTCTCCTTGCTTTCCTTCATTATTATAGGTGCTCCTCGTTCCTAACTGCCAGGAAAACGTCATCGACATAGCAACAGTGAGTGTTGAGTCGAAGGCACCAGAGGTGTGAACGCTCACATATGGACAAACATAACGTCATGGGAGCATACTATTTTTTTTTTTTTAATAAACCTGCACATTTTGTTCATTTTGGGACCTCCTCCATCATGAAATTTAATGATTTAACGAAGTCCTGGTAGACGATAGATTCACAGAGTTCCTTCAGTGGCAACGAAATGAGAAAATTCTTCCGAATGAAACTTACACACACACACACACACACACACACACACACACACACACACACACACACACACACACACACTAACAACGCTCAGGTCCCATCCAAAGTGTTCCACAAGAACCAAATGACCCCACATTCCAGACAGAGGAGAGAGTTTTAGAGGAAGTGATAAAAATTGCCACATGCAGAAAGGCAGAAGACCAATTGAACCCCATCATCATCGACAAGAACTTGAAAATCCGCGCCCTAACCATGAAGAGCAACGGGGCTCAGAACACCGACTCTCTGCAACATATCGATGTAATCCTTACCTCGCTCAAGGTTGTAGACTTCAGAATGCTGGCAGTTATGTTATGATCAGCTCAACATTTAGCCGACGCCTGACATAACATGCATAACAAAGATCACTCAAGGAACATACGTAAGGGAGAACATCATAGCATCTCTCAGACTCAGCGGCAGCTCAACACCAACACTGAAATGATCAAATATGACAAAGACCCAACACGTCTCTACGTAGCGGAAGCCAATTCCATCGGTGAAGCCAAACTTATCAACAGCACGCCCACTGCAGACCTGAGCAGGGTGGTGTACCTCTTCGTTAACGGCAGACATAACGTGCAGGAACCAGCACTCCGCCTGGACGACAGCTGGAAGACAACTGTAGTGGACACCAGCCTCACCTCATCCAACTCAGACCTTTTTCTTTTTTTTTTTTTTTTCTTCTGAATGGGATCGTTTAAGGAGAGGAAGATGAGGTGGGGCATTGTAAGGGACAGTTGGGGCTGGAAGAGAAGACTGAAGTACGTACAGGTGTATGGTGTAAGCTTTTTGTATACGTGTGGGTCATTTTCTGTAAGTGTGTTTTTAGTGCCTTGTCTATAGAGCCTCAGCATACTGGAAGTGCGTATGTATTCGTGCCGCATCTTTTGGTTTTTGAAAGAAGCTTTGGTGAGCGAAGCTAACACTTGTTCATTGTGTACGTCGGTGGATGATGACTGGAGCCTCCCTGAGTGCTTTGAGGCTTCGAGGGAACCAAGGATGTTCCATGCCTGTACTGTTGTCCAGATCACAAATTTGTTCTGTAGTTTGTATCATCATTGTCTTTGTGTCTCTGCCACACTTTCAGGACCGCTTATTATCATAGGTGCAAACCGGCCGGTTTAATCTTTAGTCGCTGGAATTGTTTTCCGATGCTTTCAATAATGGGATATTTTTTCCTTTGCGACGCATCGTAGAGCAGTGTTGAACGGCCCCCAGTCTTCGTCAACCCAGGAACAACCTTAACAGTCTCTCTACCCCAACGTGTAGACATGGGCGAATATATTTACCTCGTGTCTTTCCTCATTGTATTATTGGTTCAGTGTTTGGTCAGCGGAGAATAGCTCCATCGATGACTATACTGTGTTGTACCTCTCTCACGTATTGGGTCATGACATATGGACTATTCTTTTTCAAGAGTAAACATTAGGGGGGAAAAATAATATTTGATTTACATTCCCTCTTTGTCTGTGAATACAATAGTGAAAGGAACAGTAAGAAAGTAGGGAATAACTATATAAGCATAAGACTTTTACAGTGTATATATATATATATATATATATATATATATATATATATATATATTGCTGTAGGTCACAGTGACGCGCGTGGCCTAGTATTTGATTGTAACCACAAGGATAAAGGAAACACGGTCAGTCCTGAGTGCACTTTGATGTGATTAATTCCTCGTCAAAGGAAATACAAGAATGAAGTGTTCTTGTACCTCGTTTAACGACGTATTGATTACACGATAGTGCACTCAGGACTTGTCCTGTTTCATCTTTCCTCGTCGTTATCAGCATATATATATATATATATATATATATATATATATATATATATATATATATATATATATATATATATATATATATATTCCTATGAGTCCACGGGGAAAATGAAACACGATAAGTTCCCAAGTGCACTTTCGTGTAATAATCACATCATCAGGGGAGACACAAGAAAGAAATATATAGGTCACTTGATATGCAACGAAGAGACGTAGCTAGGACACCATTTGGTAAACAAGTGATAGTTCAAGACAAACTACGAGCGTATCATAAACTTATAATGTGGACAAGAAGGGGAATTGTCTACAAATTTCATCAACAATAAAGCTATCCAATTTATATAGACCTTCGCTAATATTATAATTCTTTGTGTATTTAATAAGAGAAGATTCAATGATATTTCTCATGGTACTGGAGTTAGAGCTAATAACTGAGATGGGATTACTCCAGTCAGTACAATGATTATAGTTTTTAACTTGATTAAACAAGGCATTTGATTCTTGTCCTGTTCTTTTCCTGTTCTTATACTATATTTATGCTGCTTAAGTCTAACATAAAGATCCATACCAGTCTTCCCAACATAAAACTTATCACAATTTCTACATGGCACTTTATAGATGAACCTAGGAGAATTTTCTGGTGAGTTACTGATTAAAATATTCTTTATAGTGTTATTGTAGCTGAAGGCAACATTTACATTAAAGGATTTAAGCAACATGGGAAGTAAAGTAGAATTATTATCAAAAGGGAGAACTAAAAGATTCTTGGTGTCAATAGGAGGTTTGGGTTCAACTCTATAAGATGATTTCTTTGCTAACTTAAGGGATTTATCAATGTAAGCTCTAGGGTCCTTTAACTTAGATCCAATAGAATATATCTTCCAAAACTCATCATCAATAACCTCTGGACTGCAAATACGTAATGCCCTAAGGAACATAGATTGAAATGATGGTAATTTAACTCTGTCATGTTAAGATGAGTAATAATGGGTATATGAGCATACATTGGTAGGTTTTCTGTATGTGCTAAACTTGAACTTGTTTCCTTGCCTATGGATCATGCAGTCTAAAAATGGTGACATACTATTATTTTCATTTTCTGTAGTAAATTTGATGGAAGGTACTAAATTGTTAAGTAAGGGGAGAAATGTTTGTAAATTTTCATTTGTTGGCCAAACACAAAGAACATCATCCACATACGTAAACCAAAGAATTCCATATAAAGATTACGTAGTATTCTCCATTGAATTGAAATACACATTCTTTTATACACAACTTTGTCAGTACACTGAAAACAGACTTTGAAACAAGTAAATGAATATCGTCCAAAACATCAAATAGACATTCTAAAAGGTCATCAACTGGAACTTTTGTGAACAGTGAGGAAACATCAAACATAACAAAATTGAAATGAAAATAACATTGGTATTGTTAAGCTTCTTAACTAAATCTAAATTGTTCATGATATTAGAATTTGATATCTTACCCACTAAAGGGCTTAATAAAGAAACTAACCATTTTGACAATTTATTTGTGATGGAGCCTACTGAACTCACTATAGGTCTTGCTGGAAAAATTTTTTAATGTGTTTTGATAAATCCATACATATATGACAGTGAAGGGGACAAAGATGACAAACTTTTGATGAGAGAACCATTACCTTTCAACAACAACTTCAGTTCTTTATTGAAATTGGAATTAACTGCTTCTAGAGGATTCTTACCGAGTTTGAAATATGTTGTGTCATCATTTAAAACTTCATTCATTCATTTTAGAGAAATGATTACTTTTGTCCATAATCACAACAGTGTTAGCCTTATCTGCTTTAGTAATATGTATATCATTGTCTTTTTTTAAAGTGTTAATTGCTCTTATAAATCTTTTAGGGCAATTAGGATCCAGTGGTTTTGAGAAACTGGCATACACTAAACCCTTACAGATAGTAATTTCATCATTAGATAATTTACTGTACTTCTCTAAATTGCCAAAAGACTTTGTGACATCAACACAACTGGCTTCCCTGTTAAAGCACACAAAACTTGATCCATAGCCTAAGGCACACAAGGAATCCTTATCTAGTTGTTTGGCACACAAGGAATCCTTATCTAGTTGTTTGGCACACAAGGAATCCTTATCTAGTTATTTATTGGACAGGTTTATCACAAAAGAAGGGTTCGTGTTCGTAGTCCAGTCACTGTTTTCAATAAGATGGTCCAACTTACAATTCAGTTTCATTTGAAGCCTGTTGCGTTCATTTCTTAATCTATTATAGCAATAATCCAACATCCGGTTCTACGTCCCTTCCTTGTATATCATCTGACATACATTTGTTTCTTGTTTCTCCCTTGGTGATATAATTAGTACAGAAAGTGCACTTGAGAACTTTTCGTGTTTCATTTTCCCCGTGGACTCATAGGAATATACTTGATCGCGCGCAAAATTGTGATCCTTTATATGTATATGTATATATATATATATATATTTTCCCTGGGGATAGGGGAGAAAGAATACTTCCCACGTATTCCCTGCGTGTCGTAGAAGGCGACTAAAAGGGAAGGGAACGGGGGGCTGGAAATCCTCCCCTCTCGGTTTTTTTTTTTTTTTTTATTTTTATTTTTTTTTTTTTCCAAAAGAAGGAACATAGAAGAGGGCCAGGTGAGGATATTCCCTCAAAGGCCCAGTCCTCTGTTCTTAACGCTACCTCGCTATCGCGGGAAATGGCGAATAGTATAAAAAAAAAAAAAAAAAAAATATATATATATATATATATATATATATATATATATATATATATATATATATATCACCATGAACATCAAAGTCCTTCCAAATCGTCATTTTGACAGGTAAAACCGTTGCTTCAAACGATTCATTTGAATGAAGTATATAATTCATTTGCCGATGAAAATTAATCGTTTTTAAGATATGCATAACGAACCACACATTTAATCACAGGACGGCGATTAATTAGTTTCAGGAAACGGTTGCGAGGTAGCGCTTTAGAACGAATGTGTTTCATGTTTTCATGCACCAAATACCGCGTCATACAAGGGATAAAGTAGCCTCGCTCACACGCCAAGTGAGAACATGCGCATTCGGATGGGTGCAACTTTCTTAAGCCTTTCACTGGAGCTAGTTCCAGCGCAGTGCGCCTACAGCTGCTCATGATGAAGGACGTCAAGAGATGAGACACCTACGTGTTCTTGTTGAATCAAGCCATGAAGAGAAGACATTGTAAAGGGAGGATGAATAATTATGATTGATTCTTTGTCAAGTTTTTCTGTAATGCTTTATCATATTGTCAAGATCAGCCATCAAATTATGTACAGACTTCCCCAGAACTTTTTAAAGGGGAAGTAAATGTTTATAGTTGTGTTACTGGAGTGATAGTTTTCATGCATGGTGTTTTTGACAAGAAAATAGTGAAGTTGGAGAAAAATGTAGCTTAGACATTGAAGCTTATTGATACAGTGGTGAAATTGATGAGAACTGCTATTGACGTTTGTGTGAATAAATTGTACATTTCCTTTTCCATAGCCAGAGGTTGAACCATTATGTGACATTTATTTTTTTCATTCATTTCAAGCTAAAAGTTTGTTTTCTAAATTGTTTCTTACATTTTTCATATGTATATATATGTGTGTGTGTGTGTGTGTATGTGCGTATGGGTGTGTATGTGTGTGTGTGTGTGTATGTATATATATATGTATATTATCCCTGGGGATAGGGGTGAAAGAATACTTCCCACGTATTCCTCGCGTGTCGTAGAAAGCGACTAGAGGGGACGGGAGCGGGGGGCCGGAAATCCTCCCCTCCTTGTATTAATTTTCTAAAATGGGAAACAGAAGAAGGAGTCACGCGGGGAGTGATCATCCTCCTCGAAGGCTCAGAGTGGGGTGCCTAAATGTGTGTGGATGTAACCAAGATGTGAAAAAAGGAGAGATAGGTAGTATGTTTGAGGAAAGGAACCTGGATGTTTTGGCTCTGAGTGAAACGAAGCTCAAGGGTAAAGGGGAAGAGTGGTTTGGAAATGTCTGGGGAGTGAAGTCAGGGGTTAGTGAGAGGACAAGAGCAAGGGAAGGAGTAGCAATACTCCTGAAACAGGAGTTGTGGGAGTATGTGATAGAATGTAAGAAAGTAAATTCTCGATTGATATGGGTAAAATTGAAAGTTGATGGAGAGAGGTGGGTGATTATTGGTGCATATGCACCTGGGCATGAGAAGAAAGATCATGAGAGGCAAGTGTTTTGGGAGCAGCTGAATGAGCGTGTTAGCGGTTTTGATGCACGAGACCGGGTTATAGTGATGGGTGATTTGAATGCAAAGGTGAGTAATGTGGCAGTTGAGGGAATAATTGGTATGCATGGGGTGTTCAGTGTTGTAAATGGAAATGGTGAAGAGCTTGTAGATTTATGTGCTGAAAAAGGACTGATGATTGGGAATACCTGGTTTAAAAAGCGAGATATACATAAGTATACTTATGTAAGTAGGAGAGATGGCCAGAGAGCGTTATTGGATTACGTGTTAATTGACAGGCGTGCGAAAGAGAGACTTTTGGATGTTAATGTGCTGAGAGGTGCAACTGGAGGGATGTCTGATCATTATCTTGTGGAGGCTAAGGTGAAGATTAGTATGGGTTTTCAGAAAAGAGGAGTGAATGTTGGGGTGAAGAAGGTGGTGAGAGTAAGTGAGCTTGGGAAGGAGACCTGTGTGGGGAAGTACCAGGAGAGACTGTGTACAGAATGGAAAAAGGTGAGAACAATGGAAGTAAGGGGAGTGGGGGAGGAATGGGATGTATTTAGGGAATCAGTGATGGATTGCGCAAAAGATGCTTGTGGCATGAGAAGAGTGGGAGGTGGGCTGTTTAGAAAGGGTAGTGAGTGGTGGGATGAAGAAGTAAGAGTATTAGTGAAAGAGAAGAGAGAGGCATTTGGACGATTTTTGCAGGGAAAAAATGCAATTGAGTGGGAGAAGTATAAAAGAAAGAGACAGGAGGTCAAGAGAAAGGTGCAAGAGGTGAAAAAAAGGGCAAATGAGAGTTGGGGTGAGAGACTATCAGTAAATTTTAGGGAGAATAAAAAGATGTTCTGGAAGGAGGTAAATAGGGTGCGTAAGACAAGGGAGCAAATGGGAACTTCAGTGAAGGGCGTAAATGGGGAGGTGATAACAAGTAGTGGTGATGTGAGAAGGAGATGGAATGAGTATTTTGAAGGTTTGTTGAATGTGTCTGATGACAGAGTGGCAGATATAGGGTGTTTTGGTCGAGGTGGTGTGCAAAGTGAGAGGGTTAGGGAAAATGATTTGGTAAACAGAGAAGAGGTAGTAAAAGCTTTGCGGAAGATGAAAGCCGGCAAGGCAGCAGGTTTGGATGGTATTGCAGTGGAATTTATTAAAAAAGGGGGTGACTGTATTGTTGACTGGTTGGTAAGGTTATTTAATGTATGTATGACTCATGGTGAGGTGCCTGAGGATTGGCGGAATGCGTGCATAGTGCCATTGTACAAAGGCAAAGGGGATAAGAGTGAGTGCTCAAATTACAGAGGTATAAGTTTGTTGAGTATTCCTGGTAAATTATATGGGAGGGTATTGATTGAGAGGGTGAAGGCATGTACAGAGCATCAGATTGGGGAAGAGCAGTGCGGTTTCAGAAGTGGTAGAGGATGTGTGGATCAGGTGTTTGCTTTGAAGAATGTATGTGAGATATACTTAGAAAAGCAAATGGATTTGTATGTAGCATTTATGGATCTGGAGAAGGCATATGATAGAGTTGATAGAGATGCTCTGTGGAAGGTATTAAGAATATATGGTGTGGGAGGCAAGTTGTTAGAAGCAGTGAAAAGTTTTTATCGAGGATGTAAGGCATGTGTACGTGTAGGAAGAGAGGAAAGTGATTGGTTCTCAGTGAATGTAGGTTTGCGGCAGGGGTGTGTGATGTCTCCATGGTTGTTTAATTTGTTTATGGATGGGGTTGTTAGGGAGGTAAATGCAAGAGTCCTGGAAAGAGGGGCAAGTATGAAGTCTGTTGGGGATGAGAGAGCTTGGGAAGTGAGTCAGTTGTTGTTCGCTGATGATACAGCGCTGGTGGCTGATTCATGTGAGAAACTGCAGAAGCTGGCGACTGAGTTTGGTAAAGTGTGTGGAAGAAGAAAGTTAAGAGTAAATGTGAATAAGAGCAAGGTTATTAGGTACAGTAGGGTTGAGGGTCAAGTCAATTGGGAGGTGAGTTTGAATGGAGAAAAACTGGAGGAAGTGAAGTGTTTTAGATATCTGGGAGTGGATCTGTCAGCGGATGGAACCATGGAAGCGGAAGTGGATCATAGGGTGGGGGAGGGGGCGAAAATTTTGGGAGCCTTGAAAAATGTGTGGAAGTCGAGAACATTATCTCGGAAAGCAAAAATGGGTATGTTTGAAGGAATAGTGGTTCCAACAATGTTGTATGGTTGCGAGGCGTGGGCTATGGATAGAGTTGTGCGCAGGAGGATGGATGTGCTGGAAATGAGATGTTTGAGGACAATGTGTGGTGTGAGGTGGTTTGATCGAGTAAGTAACGTAAGGGTAAGAGAGATGTGTGGAAATAAAAAGAGCGTGGTTGAGAGAGCAGAAGAGGGTGTTTTGAAATGGTTTGGGCACATGGAGAGAATGAGTGAGGAAAGATTGACCAAGAGGATATATGTGTCGGAGGTGGAGGGAACGAGGAGAAGAGGGAGACCAAATTGGAGGTGGAAAGATGGAGTGAAAAAGATTTTGTGTGATCGGGGCCTGAACATGCAGGAGGGTGAAAGGAGGGCAAGGAATAGAGTGAATTGGAGCGATGTGGTATACAGGGGTTGACGTGCTGTCAGTGGATTGAATCAAGGCATGTGAAGCGTCTGGGGTAAACCATGGAAAGCTGTGTAGGTATGTATATTTGCGTGTGTGGACGTGTGTATGTACATGTGTATGGGGGGGGGGGGGTTGGGCCATTTCTTTCGTCTGTTTCCTTGCGCTACCTCGCAAACGCGGGAGACAGCGACAAAGTATAAAAAAAAAAAAAAAAAAAAAAAAAAAATATATATATATATATATATATATATATATATATATATATATATATATATATATATATATATATGTGTGTGTATATATATATATATATATATATATATATATATATATATATATATATATATATATATATATATATATCCCTGGGGATAGGGGAGAAAGAATACTTCCCACGTATTCCCTGCGTGTCGTAGAAGGCGACTAAAAGGGAAGGGAGCGGGGGGCTGGAAATCCTCCCCTCTCGTTTTTTTTTTTTTTTTTAATTTTTCAAAAGAAGGAACAGAGAAGAGGGCCAGGTGAGGATGTTCCCTCAAAGGCCCAGTCCTCTGTTCTTAACGCTACCTCGCTATCGCGGGAAATGGCGAATAGTATGAAAAAAAAAAAAAAAAAATATATATATATGTGTGTATGCGTGTGTATGTGGGTGGGTTGGGCCATTCTTTCGTCTGTTTCCTTGCGCTGCCTCGCTGGCGCGGGGGACGGCGACGGGGCAAAGTGAATAAATAGATAAATATATATAGGGGAGAAAGAATACTTCCCACGTATTCCCTGCATGTCGTAGAAGGCGACTAAAAGGGAAGGGAGCGGGGGGCTGGAAATCCTCCCCTCTCATTTTTTTTTTAAATTTTCCAAAAGAAGGAACAGAGAAGGGGGCCATATGAGGATATTCCCTCAAAGGCCCAGTCCTCTGTTCTTAACGCTACCTCGCTAATGCGGGAAATGGCGAATAGTATCAAAAAAAAAAAAAAAAAATATATATATATATATATATATATATATATATATATATATATATATATATATATATATATATATATATATATATATATTTCAAACTATTCGCCATTTCCCGCGTTAGCGAGGTAGCGTTAAGAACAGAGGACTGGGCCTTAGAGTGAATATCCTCACCTGGCCCCCTTCTCTGTTCCTTCTTTTTTGGAAAAAAAAAAAAAAAAAAAACGAGAGGGGAGGATTTCCAGCCCCCCGCTCCCTTCCCTTTTAGTCGCCTTCTACGACACGCTGGGAATACGTGGGAAGTATTCTTTCTCCCCTATCCCCAGGGATTATGATTATTATACTTGATCGCCGTTTCCTGTGTCAGGGAGGTAGCGCCAGGAAAACGGACAAGAAAAAAAATCACAAGATGTGATTTTATGAATGCTGAGAAAACACATGGAAAAGGAAACACAAGATCCCAAGCACTTCCGTGCATCAACACATCTTCAAAGGACAGCTATATATATATATATATATATATATATATATATATATATATATATATATATATATATATATATATAGGTAGATAGATGGATAGATATATTTCTTAACCACAAATACATGTAAACACTTACCAGATGAGTAGAGGCACTATACAGCACACCACAGAGCCCCATCCGAGATGAGCCACAACTCACACGCTGTAAAACCCTGCACGTCTCAAGTTCTTCATTGGTATGTGAACGCTGTCAGCCCACGAGACTTGTGTGTGTGTGTGTGTGTGTGTGTGTGTGTGTGTGTGGCTGATGTAAAGGTGGAAGTAACTCTTTCTTGCCGTTGATTGCAGGTCTTGGGTTGGGTCGGGTTGGGTGGTGGGGTAGAGGGTTTGGTTCTGGATAAGTAAAGTCGGAATTGGGAAGTACGGAAGTATAAAAGACTCTTGGATCAACCAGAGAATTACATTGTTCTCGGTTTGTAATTTGCTGTTTTTGTTTGGTGTGTTTGCTTTTCTAAGGTCATGAGACTTTTGCTATGTAACTTGTTATTAAAAGTATCGTTTGCTGTATATTTTATGGTTGTTTAATGATGTTTGTTGTGCTGTTATGTTAGTGTGTGTGTGTGTGTGTGTGTGTGTGTGTGTGTGGGGTGGGGGGGATTGTTGCCTCGCCAGATCCATGTGCTACTGGTTGCTTGCGACGTGGTTTTACTTAAACCTGCTCATACCAGGTCAACCCACTCTGACTCCAGGTATGGTGGATACTGTGAGGAAAGGTATCGTAATTGTGAGCAAAGTGTGGATGAATCTACGTTTTCGTTAGCCTTGTACCAGCACTTTTTTTTTCTAGGACAGTGACGTAACATACAAGCTCCACCCACATGCGTATGGGCAGACTTGGTATAAACAGGCTTTGGTTTTTACTCTTCGCAGACCAGCAGTGCAGGTGAGCTATATCTGCCTGCGTTAAGGGAAAATGTCCCGCCCACGCCCGTGTGAACGCCCACAATAACGCGGTGTATTTCTAAACTGTGGGGTGTATTTAGCTAGATTCACGCTTGTGTGAAACGAAGCCGAACAGTTGTTTGGCTATGCTCAACAGTGACTCCTATGTAGCCTTTCATTAGGACAAAATACCCTGTTCTACCTCATGTAATATTTTTCGTTTCTGAAACAGTATCATTAGGGGATGGATTCAGGGTATTTGCGTGATCTTTCAAACAAACCCGAGCAGCATTAATTAGACTGTTCCTCATAAACCATGAAATTCTCTTGTATTAGAGCTCCACTGTGGTTTGTTTCTCATCACAATTAACCATTCTGATGAGTTTTTTGATAAATCTACCTCGCTTTGTGAGCTCTCTCAAAATCTCTTTAAGTTTTGATCTTCATTAATACATATTCCGCTTGAATCGCGCCCCACCTCCGCTTGTCCTCAAGCACAGGTACAAATAAGGCCAGTTGTCAAGAGCGATGTTGTAAGGTATTTAGCAGACTGCTGGGAGCGAAGATGAATCGAGTGAAGAACTGGAAAACAGTTGTAAGATAACATTAACAATCTGCGTCATTTGTTTACTTTCATAGAATAGTTAATATATCACAGGCGTGTAAATTGTAAATATTTACCCGATTTACAACACAGTCTGCATGCATTTTTTTTTTTTTTTTGGGGGGGGGCGGGTTTAGGGGGAGGGGAGCTCAGCAGCCAATACTCATGGCTTTTACTCTGCAGAAAAAGAACAGGAAAATTCTCCTAAAAAGTCGTGAGATAAAGGTGAGCTGATCCGATGGGATATATCTCTGTCCAGGTCAAGATGAGCGGGAAATACCACACGGAGTCTGGTGGAGGAGAGTGGCTTTGGAGGTGGTAGTGGTGGCCTGAACACAGGAGACTGAGCCGGGGCGCGGGAGGGTGCGAGTGAAGTGAGGCGACCGTAGCTGTCGTTGGCATGTTATCCTGACCAGAGTCTGGCTATGTCTCGAGATAGACGGGAGAGTGTCCTCCACACTCACACACACACACACACACACGCACACACACACACATCAGAGCACCTGATAGATACGTGTGTTATGTCATTCGCTCTGGATGTTGCCCCTTAATCGTTAGTGATTTTGAAGTATGCTGAATGAGTGCTTGTAATGCAGGAGAGTTGAATGGTATCAATAACGCAGGCAAGGAAACGTAACTCGTACATAACTGGGATTTGTAGTGTGTGTGTGTGTGTGTGTGTGGAGGGGAGCTATGGACTGCGTTGCGAGGAAAATGAATCAGTAGGGAAAAAAATGGGAGAAATTGCCTTTACCTACAGAGGATCAGTGAGTTCTGAAAGCCTGTGCTAATCGCTTTTCTGTGATTGCACCGACCCGTCATTAGTATAATGAGATACAAACCGGTTGATGTATATACACACACGCACGCATACACTCTACATATATATATATATATATATATATATATATATATATATATATATATATATATATATATATATATATATATATATATATATATATATTCTTTATTTTTTCGTACTTATTCGCCATTTCCCGCGTTAGCGAGGTAACGTTAAGAACAGAGGACTGAGCCTTAGAGGGAATGTCCTCACTTGGTCCCCTTCTCTGTTTTTTCTTTTGGAAAATTAAAAAACGGGAGGGGAGGATTTCCATCCCCCGCCCGCTCCCATATATATATATATATATATATATATATATATATATATATATATATATATATATATATATATATATATATATATATTATCCCTAGGGGCAGGAGAGAAAGAATATTTCCCACGTATTCCCTGCGTGTCGTAGAAGATGACTTGAAGGGGTGGGAGCTGGGGACTGAAAATCCTTCCCTCCTATTTCACTTTTCCAAAAGCAGGAGCAGAGAAGGTGGCTGTTTCATTAGCTATCATTATTTTGGCGACTTGTGTAGTAATGAAGTCTGAAACCTCGGCAGGTGAAGCAGGACACGACACTGTCCACAGGAGTTCTTATATAGGTTGGTCAGAAGAGAAGGAAAGGTGGTCGGTACCGGGTGTTTCATCTATGGTCTCTAGGCTTTGAGGCTGGTGAGTCAGATTGATCATTCTGGTTCAGCAGTAACTGTTAGGTACTAACTTGATGATGCTTCGAGGTATACCATTATATTTCCACAGTTGCTCTTGCTTACGTTGGTGCGAACCAAGACTGACCTCTTCTTCTGCTAGGTGTTATCCATGAGGCGTCTCCATAAGAAGGAAACGAACTCGCGCTAAGTTAGTTTATCATGAATTTCCAAAGTAGACGGATAGAAAAGTACGTGGTTGTTGCTGTGTACCTACAAATTACAAATGAGAAAGATCATAACAAGTTACACTTCAACCCTGATATTATGTGCAAGAGGACTGATCACACACAGACATATACATATATACACATGCACATGAATAATGAATAAAGGCACCAAGTATGAATTATGCACATGTGTATATATGTATGTCTGTGTATGTATATATATATCTGCATACATTGAAATGTGTAGGTATGTATATGTGCGTGTGTGGACGTGTATGTATATACATGTGTATGTGGGTGGGTTGAGCCATTCTTTCGTCTGTTTCCTTGTGCTACCTCGCTAACGCGGGAGACAGCGACAAAGTATGATAAATGAATTAGATAGATAATCTATTTTTTCTTTTATAGGTCGATTTTGTCCGAAAAAGGAGTGGCAACAGGTTAATGGTATGTACACTATATCATTTCTCTTACTTTACATAAGCTACAAAATTTTGCATGCACTTTTATTGTGGAAGTATATATGCCTGTATCATTTTTCTTATTTGTTTATTCCTTAGCAAGTTCATTAATTGTGTACTTGGGTTTCTTCAAATTTTAATATCTTATAATTTTTATTGTTCTCATGTTTAATGATTATTTCACTTATGTGTATTGGAATTTTCTCTATGGTAATTTATTTTTTATTCCTAGTTGTGATTTTCCATACTTTGCATATATGTTTTTTGCCTTGAATTTTCCATTGTCCTTGTATATGGAGTGTCATAATATAGCTTCAATAATAAAACCACATTGTATTGACTTGTCATACTTAAACATTTGATAAAAGATGTCGAACTATATATTGAATATTTTTTCAGTATGACAATATGATGATATATTAAGATATCAATCTAGAAAAATATGTATCATATTAATATGGGTAGAGCATTAATATTCATGAAATGGAAATGGATAACAAGTATGAATCATTGCTTTACGTTATAATGAAAATCTTTGACTTCGATAATTATAAAGTACATTTTATTGCATAGTCAGAGAAGAGTCGATAATGAAATTACTTTTATTTCCTATCAATAAATAAGATAATAAGTTTATGTTCGTATCTTAAGTATATGGCAGTGTTTAAGTTAAACTTCTGAACATTTACAGATTTTCTAAATGATATGATTTTGCCAAACTAAGATATTCATAAATAAAATGTATACGTCAATATAATGGCATGACAGTGTATATGGCAGCCATACGTAAGATATGGAAGTACCTGTCATCATTTTCCCAAAAACTTTTTTTAGGGAACATAATTAGATGGCGCCTCATATACCATCACATTTCTTTTCTTTTTTTTATTTTAAGGTAGATACCCTCTAGCCTATCTATGTTGTGTGGTCTTTGTGATAACAGTAGTGTCAGGACGCGGGACACATACAGTATATAGTGCATAGCTTGTGTGTGTGTAATCAGTGGACATAAGTAACACTCATGTGGCCTTGTTATGAATTCAGATATCTGTACATTGAAAATGTACACACGCTAAAGCAAACTGGGGTAATGTACAATATTATTCATTTTCAGCAAAAACGTGAATTGAAGTGAAGAAAAAAGTTATCGAAAAGAAAATCATATACGTTCAGGTAATAGAAATATATTTATTTCTTTTCGAAAGATAAAATCCAATGAATAATTTGTGTGTGTGAAATCACTTGACCGGGTTAGAAAATGGGCAGTGCAAAACCCGAGTGCAACCTCCGGCCCTTGCCTGGGTCTGGTCAGAGTGATCACCTGTCACTTGGAAATAGCAGATGCCTCACCACTGAGTGCACGTCACTCATTGTTTTACTCACACGATACTCATACACCTCACGGCAAGGGCTGAGTCAGAAACTGACACGGTGGGAAACTTGTGTATATGTGAGAAATTAAGGCCAGAAAATGGCAAAGGTGGTTAGAATTCATTAACTGCGCCATATAAAGTGAGAACAATGTGAAACCATTGAAACATACGGTGACCGGTGAAGAGTGTGATGAAATACAGCAACATATGATAGAATGGTGATCAGTGTTGTCATACAATACTGCAACATATGATAAATGGTGATCAGTGTTGTCATACAATACTGCAACATATGATAAATGGTGATCAGTGTTGTCATACAATACTGCAACATATGATAAATGGTGATCAGTGTTGTCATACAATACTGCAACATATGATAAATGGTGATCAGTGTTGTCATACAATACTACAACATATGATAAATGGTGATCAGTGTTGTCATACAATACTGCAACATATGATAAATGGTGATCAGTGTTGTCATACAATACTGCAACATATGATAAATGGTGATCAGTGTTGTCATACAATACTGCAACATATGATAAATAGTGATCAGTGTTGTCATACAATATTACAAATATGATAAAATGGTGATTAGTGTTGTCATGAAATTGATCGTCTTGAAAACTCTGGTGTTATAATGTATTAGTTTCAACGAACATTATATCTTTGGTTTAGTTATATAACTAGTTCGACTCTATTCCTGCTGAAGGAATCACTGTAAAGAATATTAGTTTACGTTAGATTAGATGAAGTACGGTTTCTTGGGTTGAGATAACTCTTCTTCCATGAAATAATGAAATGATTATGAAGAAATAAGGCAATGATAGAATCGCCACGCTCCTCGAGCAAGTAAATTACCCGGATGATATATTCACATACCACGGGAAAAATTTTGCCAAAAGTGGGTTAATTTCCTGACATGTCTCGTTACCCGAGACTGATGACTGTCCAAACGTTACTACCGCCAAGTGGCGGAGGGGAAATCATTCAGTTACATATATATCAACTCGTTCAGTAATCACGTTTCTCCTGGTTTCTTGTACGTTAAACCTTGTGGGGTCGACCCACATTTCAGATCATCTAATTGACTTCACAGTCCATTCATATGGATCCAAGAAATAGTTAACAGTCCATTCGTATGGATCCAAGAAATAGTTAACACTCCATTCATATGGATCCAAGAAATAATCACAAATATTGACAGAATTCTCCAGCAAGTGGCCTAAAATCTGATGCCCACTGCATTCAAAATCTGGATATTATTATTGGTCTTACATGATGCAGTGGGAAATGAGAGTTAGGTTACAGGTTTTGTTGAAAGATGTAACATGCAGTAAATTAGGATCCCTACAAATTATGTAATCTTCGGTTAGGCCCAGTTTGACCTTTTAAGTCAATCTGAGATGAAATCTATGTCCTGTTGTGATTTTGTAGGATCAGATGCTAACTCTGTCCCGAATAAAAGTCAGTTTCTTGTTCCAAAAACAGTTCAGTTGGATCTGTTGAAAGTCATAAACCTCTTCAAAATGGTGTCTTCCTTACTGTTTCTTTACTTCGTATCCGACAAGGTCAACAGAACATGTCCCAGTCACCTTAGATTACTTTTTTTCATCGAAAACAGACGTTTTTATTACGTTTATCCGTGACTATGATAGTCATCACCGAGTGATTTTCCACAACAGCACATGCAATCAGTTCAGTGCTACGTAACTTAAAAAATTTTAGAATCAACATTGAATTTTTTTCTCTAGCCCAACTCCCACTTTTCCTTACGACATCCTTTGTTTCCCGGTGTAGCTAATGCTGGCCTTAAGCTGATTCAACCGTGGCAGACTGATACTCAACTGATATCACTTTGGCTAAAACCTTCCTCCCCCCTCATGTCCTCTTGAAAATTACAAAACAAGGAGAACTTCCAAAAATGTCGAGCGTAGAATATCTCTCTGTTTGACTCCATTCCTGAGAGAGCACAGTAAGGGTGAAGCGAAAACTATTATATTTTAACACGCAAACTAAGTATAACGCCTCTCTTAGTGATCTGAATCACTGGGTCAGGCTAAGCTTAGGCTGAATTACCTTCAGTAGAACTGAGGAAGTACTCGAGAAGTCTGTGATACAGCAGCAGGAGTTGCTGTGTGTGGAAGTGTCCCGAGGAACAGCAGCAGTGGCTGTGGTAGGAGGAGTGCTGCTGTGTGAGGCTACGTTGTAAGAGAGAGAGCTTTCCTGTAGTTCTGTCGCCGATGGGGAGTTTGTGAGGCTACGTTGTAGGCTGGAGCTGTTGAGTAGGAAGTTCCCTCACCGTCTAGAAGCTTGCTTGTGTCCACCCACATATGTCAGGGTAGAATTAGACATTGAAGCAACATCGATGTTTGTTCTTCCAGCAAGGATGAGTTAACGTTGCTAGATGAGGTGAGTGAAGATGCAGAAATCCCCGTGGCGGCTGCATTAAGAATAGGCTCAGCTTTCGAACTTGACATATGAGAAGAAAGTTCATTACAAGAGACAGTTGCAGGAGTCTGAGTGGATGTGGTAACTCAAAGGATGAGGCATATGTTCCTGAAGTTAACGCTGGCATTAGATATAGAAACATTCCTGGCACCTCTAATATTTCCCAGTATGAAATCAAATAGAGGGCGAGGCACCACTCGAGCACAGTGTAGTGTGGGGGTATCAACGGGGTTAAAGATTCACGCTACAGCGTGACTGTCATTTATACATTTGACTTGCACATGTCTGCAGGTGTACCGTCTGTAGGGACCAGACCTTCTTGAATAATGCAGCCTGTGGAGCTGTTGTGGCGTAGTTATACTATTGCCTTCCCTCCCTTGTATCCAAAATAAAATCATGAGTAGTACCTGACTCTGTAGAGGTTAAAGCTATACACAAAAGCATGCGTGTCAAGTGATAGCAGGATTCACTTACCGAAATGGAATTAAGGTGGCAGTTGTCTGCCGGCCTGAAGAGCATCATGTGTAAGGCTTCTGAGGATATGCTTTGGCTAAGAAGAATTGGGGAGCTTGTGTCTAACAGTTCGTTGGGTATAACTGCTCAAAGTGCAAGGCTGAGAATTACAGGGGCTTGTGGATATAGTAGTGACGTGATCGTCGTCACTCGGGCTATGTAGAACCCTCTGGGTGATCAGTGAACTGGGCATCCTCAGCGTCAGTTGGCTTGAGAGCTGCCTTTTGAGCTACGTAGCATTTGTTGCTATGAGAGGTAGTGCAGTGACAGTCTCACCACATACTAGTATTCTTATGTGGATGACGAGGCTGTGGATGGTCTATTTGCTGGGACTTAGTTGGCTGTGTATAGCCTTGGTTCAGCGAGTTATTTTTAGGTTTATCATTATCCCTGATCAAGGCTTCAAGACATGGTATTACGAATTGGGTCCTCAAAATTTAGTCAACCACAAATTCCTTGGTGTTCGGAATAGCAGACTTAGTAAACCCAGTCAGTGAGTTAAACTTAACAAAGCCTGCCTCCAAAATGACCAGCTGTCTCGTTGTCCTTAATGACTGCGCGATAGAACAGACATTTAGACTGCTTCTCAGTAAGGTGATATGCTTTCACTAAAGCCTCTTTCATGATATCGTGAGATCCTGTGGATCTGTCAAGGTGGTTCAGAGCCTCGGCCACTTTACCCTTGAAAGACTCATTGAAACATAACATCTCCAACTGTTCAGGGAACCTGGAGCTTTCTACTAGGTCTTCAAATCTACAAGTGTAACTCTGTCGTATCCCTTTCCTGATTTGGAGAAATTAGGGATGGCAGTAACGGTTGAGTGCTACGACACTGGTTATTTGTAAGCTGCCTTGGCTCCCTGCTGTCATAGCAGAATTTCCTTTCATGTTGCCATCTTTCTTTCCTTTCATACACCTTGTGCTGTCGTTCCTTCTCTTCCTCCCTTTCAGATGGGGTAAGGGAAGCGAGTTGTTTCCCCTTGGGCCCTCGTTGGCTCTCGACACCCTGTCCACGCTAAGGTGTTGAACGTAGCACACTTACAAGCACCGTCGCTAATCGCAGTGAAGAAACCCTTGACAAACGACAGGAACTCCTGCTGGTCAGTCTGGCAGAGCGCTGCAAGAGAATCGCGTCTTGTCTGAAGAGATCTCGGTGGTTAAGCAACTCACCAACTATATCCTCCTTGCTGCTCCTCATCCTGTGTGGCTGGAGTAAACTGTTAGCAGTGCGAGACAGAGAATTCGTTACCTGTGGATATGGTGACACCATAGTTATCTATGTGAAACTTCATCAGGGTGCTATGTGAACTGGGCTGGTACAGGAACAGTTTGTTTGGGAGCTAACTGGCGAGCTAGACACCGTTCGTTGCTATGCGAGGTAGTACGGTGATAAACACACCGACTTATTCTTAAGCGGAGCTCCAGTGTGGGGACTGCGGATAGGATAATCTCGTTGCCGAGACTTGGTGGTATGTGTATATCCTAGATGCTTCGGTGAACTAGGCTGTGAATAGCCCTAATGAGTAGCCGTAATGGCTTGAGCTGTCGTTATGATAACATCATGATGTAACAGTAGATTTCTAAGAAGGATTGACTGAGTGTATCATAGCCGGAAGCCTCAAAATGAGCGTTTGACCTACACATATGTCTTCACTCGTTTTAGCTTGACGTAGGCGATCAACGCTTCAGGACATAACCTTTCGAATCTTGTCCTCAAAAGTAGGACTATCACGCATTCCTTATTGTCCGGAGCAGAAGAATTTGTGGACCAGTCAATGAGGTAACAACACGTAATATTTACACCATCTGTCTCGTTGCCCGAATGAATCCCCAATAGAACTGGCGTTCAGCCCGCTTCTCATTGAGGTTATGGTTTCAGTATTACGTCTTTTATGATCTCGTAAGATCTGGTAAATCTGTCAAGGTGGTTAAGAACCTCGGCTGCCATACCCTTGCTTGACATATTGATACGTGGCATCTTCAACTGTTCAAGGAGCCGGTAGTCATCTACTAAGTCTTCAAACCAATCGGTGTTACTCTATACTATCTCTCTCCTGCTGTGGTCGGTGTACTTTCCCCTTCCTGATATAGTCGGTGTACTGTCCCCTTCCTGATATGGTCGGTGTACTGTCCCCTTCCTGATATAGTCGGTGTACTAGCTCCTTCCTGATATGGTCGATGTACTTTCCCCTTCCTGATATGGTCGATGTGCTTTCCCCTTCCTGATATGGTCGATGTACTGTCCCCTTCCTGATTATGGTCGATGTACTATCCCCTTCCTGATTTGGTGGCACCTTGGAGAATTTTGGTATGGCAGTAACGGTTAGGACTGGACACTGGGGTGAATGGCTGCCATCTGCACTTGCACGTTTGTGAGCTGCCTCAGCCTGTTGCTCTCTCTCAGTAGGATATCATTTTCGTGACGCCGTCTTTCGCTGACACACTTCCAATTCTGCCGCTCGTGCTGTTGATGCTACTACTCCGCCCTTGTAGTTGGGGATGGTGGTAGGTTACTTCCCCGGGGGAACGCGCTGGCTCTCAACGCACCAGTCCCTGTGGTAACCTGTTGAATAGGGAACCTCTACAATCACAATCGGTAATCGCAGCGAGGTAGCCCTTGACGAAGTACAGGAACTCCTGCTGATCAGTCCAGTAGAGTGCTGTAGGGAGACCACGCTCTGTCCGGAGAAAACTCGGTTGGTTGAGGGACTCCCTGAGCCTACCCCCTCCGCTGTTCCTCCTCGTCTATGATCAGGGTGAATGGCAAAAGTGCTGGTGCTGCGTAGACTCGCTGACACATAGCACTGGGTCAGCAGGGTAAGTGATGCCGTATTGGCTCGGCGGTAATGCGCTGTAGTGACTTGCGTCATCGTGCTGCAGGAAGCGAGTTCTGGTGAACGCATGTGGCAGCGACGGGGAAACTGTTGTTAAACAGCTGAAGGTACTGATATGCTGCTTAGGTTGCACTTCTGCGATGCTTCTTGAAGCGTAATAGGAGAGCGTCGCTGTGCTGCAGCAGGAGCTGAGCTGTGGTAAGCTGGTGCGACGGAGGCAGTCGTGGACTCCTGGAATGAGCATGTGGAACAGCAGTATATTCTGTGGGTGTTAGAGTCTCCCGTTGAACAGCATCAGCAGCTGTGATAGGAGCAAGGTTGCCGTTGGGTTTAGCAGATCCGTCGCTGTCAGGGAGCTTCCGAGTTTAGCTTGAAGGTCGCAGCTGTCTTATGGTTCCATAAGACAGCTGGGTGCTTGTTCGAGTCCACCTCTACAGGTCTCGATAGCGTTAGAAAATGTGGTGAACATCGTTGGTTTGTTCTTCCAGTAGTGCTGAAATAATGCCAGGTCGGTGATTGAAGGTGTAGGAATCCTCATGGCGGCTGACTTCAGAATAATCTTGGCTGTCAAAACTGACATCTGGAAAGACAATGTACCAAAAGAGACGATTGTAGGGGTCTGACTGACTAAGTATGGTTGCTCTATAGCAGAAACTTAGATTTTGAGTGTTGGCATCATATATGCAAGCATTCCTGGCATCCCTAATATTTGCCAGTGTGAAATCGAATGCAGCACACTCCTCTCCTCTCTCGTGTACAGTGAGGTGTCAGTGAAGAGGAACAGCGTGACCGTGCCATCTGTAGACTGGGCTGGTACCTGTCTGACGGTGTAGTGTTGGTTGAGACCAGACCTTCCTCTGCAATACAGCCTATTTATCCTTTGTCACTGAGACGTCTCACTACCATCCCCTCCATGAATCAAGCTGAGCAAGTAAATCATGAGCAGTGCCAGGCACTGTAGAGGCTCAAGCTAAACAGGAAACATAGTACTATGTGCGACAACAGGATTCGCTACCTGAGACGAAGCTGAGGTGACAGCTGCCTTGCCTACCTACCGTTAGATGAGCGTGAGAGCGAAGTGTGTGTGTGGCGTTGCTAAGGATATGCAACGCTGAGAGCAAGTGGGAAGTTCGCATGCATGACACAGTGTGACACTTTCAGCAGCCCATATGCTGAAATGTAAAGTAGCAGTAAGAGTTCAAGACAAATAATCATATATTTGCCAATAGTCGTAAGCATTTGCGTACGTGTCGGTCTCAGAAACGTTAACAGCCTGAGTTTCACAAATATGTCGGTTGGTGGCGCTGTCTCTGCAGTGTAGACTTTATTATTGTCTTCCCAGAGTTTTGTTCATGAAACACGCAGTCCTCAGTATGTGGAAAGAACTTATTGCTAGGAGAATTATGTGTTCCGCTGTACATCCCTCAAGATTATGTAGATCCCTAGTTGGTGGATTTCGAGACGTCATCTACCAGAGGGGGAATGGCGGAGTGTCCTTTCCTTTACTGCATCGTAGAGTGTTGCCTCGTGCTTGTTCCTACCTCAGAGTTCATTCATGAACACAGAGACGTTGTCGGTCGTCACTGAATATCCTCCGCTTTGTTGACACGAATACCCCGGACGGTAATGGGACGAGAAGATTCAGTTATCGTGTACCTCTGTCGCCGACATTAATTACGTCTTTCTAACCACCCACGTCTTGAAGACACTCTGAGGTGAGGTAATACACTCGGTTAAAGTTATGAAAAAGTTGAGGCTAAGATTTCTTAACCACGCCAGATGTTCGTCAAGACGTTATAAAGTAAACAGGTTACAGGCCATTCTTCCCTTCATTCATCTTTCTCCAAAACACAAGCTTCGCGTTGGCTTGAGCGGTTGTAAGTGTGTGGTATGGTTGTCACTAGCGTTGTTGTTATGACAGTACGTACGTATGGCCGTTACTGATCATTCTGAGGCAGCGGGGCAGCCAATACCACCGTTACTAAGGTTACTAGTGTGAAATATCCATAGGGTGGGTAGTAATGATAATGATAAACGGTAATTTCCGTTAGTGAGGTTAAAGAGTGTGGCGGTGCAAACGCTGTCGGTCAGCAGACTCAGACCTTATTATCGACACTGTCCTGCCACATCGTTAGGTATAGTTATCAGGTTGTTTTTGGCTTGACCAATTACCAGATGTGGTCATTATACGTCAGCCAGCCTGGCCGCTATGACCAATCGAAGCTTCTGCAGTCAGTCTACTGAAGTGTCTGTTATAATTCTGCGTTTTCTCTGGTGGTTGTAGATTTTAGAAAATGTGGTATTGGTGTAATTCATTTGATATTACCTCTTGTTATTTACTCAGGCTCTACAAATCAAAATGTATATAACTTTGTATTTAAGGGAGTACAGTAAGAATTTCAATGTGTTGTTTAGTAAACAGACTTGTATCTGAATAGTTTAACATCCATTAGATGCTGTGCTTTATAACATGCACGTATTAAGGACATATTTTTGTTCTGAATTAATAACAACCTTGTTCATGGTACTTTTTATCATAGATCAAGTACTGGGATTCTTGAAACAGGTTAAGGACGATGTCGACTCCCCAAGTTTCTTACACACACACACTTCTGTGTACGTGTGCGTTGCCTGGAGCGTCCATGTTTGTTCACATTGGCAAAATTTCTTTGCCTATACAAAGCTACTGACGTAACACTTTGTGGCACATTTTTATCTTATTTTTTTTCATTTATTGATTTATTTATTTATTTATTTTATGTCATTGATTTATTTTATTTATCTATTTATTTATCTTTTTTTTTTTGAGAGAGAGAGCCTGCAACTACCTGCTTACGAGCCGTTCCGATGGTATTCTGCAAAATGCAAGGATAGCGAGTAGCGCTAACCACAGGAATAACTGTAACTACGAGGAGACGTCTTGTGAGTTACATGATGTCGTCCAGTGCTACGTGGATGACGGAGGGAGTGTGTGTGTGTGTGTGTGTGTGAAGTGAATGCCAGCAGCCCACGTGTGGGTGACGCTGAAAGAAAAGACGGCAACTTGGTCCAAATGACTTAGGTTTGGGCAGCCACTAAAATACTGGCTCACAGTGCAATTGTCACTAACCCTAACCACCCCCTCTGATACCAAGGCGGGTAGTGCCTCCCTTTCCACCTACTACAGAGAGAGAGAGAGAGAGAGAGAGAGAGAGAGAGAGAGAGAGAGAGAGAGAGAGAGAGAGAGTACATAAAGCACTTCCGGAAAACTTTTGATAAGAACCTACTGGCCCGTAAAAAGCCATCTGCTGAAGGAAATTAGAATCCTGTATTTCTTTTCCTCTGGTTGGTGTATCATACACAGGCTAGATAGATATAAGTCTCTGCTGTTCTTCTGTGAACCTACTGTTTTGTCATCCATGTATTTAACAGGTGGCTTTTCGTGGTATTGTATGGCCTTGTGTAAAAAAGGATTTCCATGTATCCCGGGAATTCGTTTTAATTGAAGGTTTCACACAGTGTGTCTGGTTATCTTATCTCTGTACACTTCATATGTATCTCTGCATCGGCTGTCTTATCTTTAGTGAGTATTTGAAGATCTTCATCTGTCTCCCACTTCTGTAAGGAGAACAATCTTAGATCCTTTGATCTTATCTTACATGGCTTGTTGTCTTCTGGTCCTCTTACAAAACTTCTTACCCACTGCTTACCTGTTTCACACCTTTATTGGTTCTTTTGTATGTCTGGAGAGCAGAAGTTTACCGCAGACTCAAGGTGGAAGGCTTATATCTGGATCACCACAGGCGAAGACGCAAGCAAACTGGTTGGAAGAAGCATTGGTCGTTTATCTGTTCAGTGTCATCGCGGCCATGTATCGGCGTGGCAAAACCGTGACTTACTTCCAATATCGCGTTGGTGTTTACATCAAAACATAAGAGGCGAAAACAGCATAGATCTTGAGATCCATACAAGGCAGCTCCTAAGTACATCCCCCACTCAGTGTTCTTTTGCTTTCCATTATATTTACGGTATATATATATATATATATATATATATATATATATATATATATATATATATATATTTTTTTTTTTTTTTATTATTATACTTTGTCGCTGTCTCCCGCGTTTGCGAGGTAGCGCAAGGAAACAGACGAAAAAAATGGCCCAACCCCCCCCCCCCATACACATGTATATACATACGTTCACACACGCAAATACACATACCTACACAGCTTTCCATGGTTTACCCCAGACGCTTCACATGCCCTGCTTCAATCCACTGACAGCACGTCAACCCCGGTATACCACATCGCTGGGGATAGGGGTGAAAGAATACTTCCCACGTATTCCTCGCGTGTCGTAGAAAGCGACTAGAGGGGACGGGAGCGGGGGGCCAGAAATCCTCCCCTCCTTGTATTAACTTTCTAAAATGGGAAACAGAAGATATATATATATATATATATATATATATATATATATATATATATATATATATATATATATATATATATATATATATTCCTATGAGTCCACGGGGAAAATGAAACACGATAAGTTCCCAAGTGCACTTTCGTGTAATAATCACATCATCAGGGGAGACACAAGAGAGAAATATAACAGTCACTTGATACACAACGAAGAGACGTAGGGTCCTAGCTACATCTCTTCGTTGTATATCATCCTCAGGGGCTAGTCATCCGTGGCTGGTGTCTCTCTTCTGATTAACTGAATCATCAAAGTCATGGTCATGACACATCTCCGTTATGCAATGTTTTAAATTATCTTCCCCTTTAAGTGATCACACAAGGTTGACACGTTTTCCTTCTCGTAGATTCGTCAGTCCAGACTCGAGTGGTTAACACTCCCCCAGTCCTCCCACGTTCTGACTCACTTGGGCACAGAAAACTCTTGCTTTGTGGGCTTAACTGCTGAGCCATGGCTTGTATGGAGAGGTCCTGCAGTTTGAACCTCGTATGATCAGTTAGGTTTGCTGCTGGGTCGTGATGAGGACCAGTAGTTTCAACTAAGTTGTATCGTCGCGGTGGTCCTAACACTGTTTAGGTAGCGTCGTGATTGGCCGATCCTTATCTTACCATCTCGACATTATGCACAGTGGTTGCCCTTCCTCCCTTCAGGAAAAGACCTCTCGTTGTATGTGACAAATGTTTGGTTTAGCACATAATTTTGGGAACATTGGAACATCCGACATTCATTGGGAACCAATCACTTTCCTTTCTTCCTACTCGTACACATGCCTTACAGCCTTGATAAAAACTTTTCACTGCTTCTAGCAACTTACCTCCACACCATATACTCTTAATACCTTCCACAAAGCATCTCTATCAACTCTGTCATGTGCCTTCTCCAGATCCATAAATGCTACATACAAATCCATCTTCTCAATATTTCTCACATACATTCTTGAAAGGAAACACCTGGTCCACACATCCTCTATCACTTCTGAAGCCATGCTGCTCTTCCCCAATCTGATGCTCTGTACATGCCTTTACCCTCTCAGTCAATACCCTACCATATGATTTCCCAGGAATACTCAGCAAACTTATACCTCTGTAATTAGAACACTTACGTTTATCCACTTTGCCTTTATACGCTGGCATTATCCATGCATTCCGCCAATCCTCAGGCACTCCACCATGAACCATACATACATTGAATATCCTTACCAACTAGTCAGCAACACAATCACCACCTTTTTATAATAAATTCCACTTCAGTACCATCCAAACCCTCCGTCTTGCTGGCTTTCATCTTCCGCAAAGCTTTCACTACATCTTCTTTGTTTACCAAACCATCCCCCACGACCCTCTCACTTTGCAAACCACCTCGACCAAAACACCCTATATCTGCCACTCTATCAAACACATTCAACAAACCTTCAAAATACTCACTCCATCTCCTCACTTCACCACTACTTGTTATTATCTCCCATTAGCCCCCTTCACCGGTATATATATATATATATATATATATATATATATATATATATATATATATATATATATATATATATATATATATACTGTGATGAAAAATGATTCTTTTTGTATGAAAGTTTTTGTCACAAAAATGCATATTCATATTTCACTGATTGCATTTTAATATTATATCCCTTCGATACATATTTTGTGATGGTCTTTTAGTGCTTGCAAACAAATTTGTCATCATAAAGGGCATTACAATATGAAGATCTTCACTCTATATAAGTACTTTAGTTGACTGTGAACACAAAGAAGCCATTAGTAACAGAAACGCACCCCCACGGAAGAAATATTGACCCCGCAGATAAGAAATTCATTGTAAACAAGTCACATGTTTACATAGCATGTTGTTTACGTAAGCCTGTATACTGTATCTCTTGCATTGATCTCCGTATTAAGAGCGCTGAATATCCCTAGAAGCTCCAGTGCTTGGCTTATAAGCCTAAATTTTATATATTTTTAATCGAGTTCAATGCAATCCCTTGCATTGATTAAGCTCGTGCATACTATATTGTTTAATACATAATGAACAATGGAATCCAAATGTTAGCATGTAGAAAAGAGCCAATGACATGGTTGGCCACAAATGAGTGAATTACCAGGTAAATTGCTGAGCGGGGAAAAAAAAAAACCTGTGTAAGTCGACTTTATCTCATGGTAAATATAAACCGTAAACTAAATAATGGCAATAGTCTAAGAACGTGAACTAGGCATTATGAATATCTGAAAAATGTGGATGCTATTTCCAGAGGCGTTAGGATCACCAGCTTTGAAGCAGGTGGTGTTCCTCCCTTGTTTTTTACTTCCTTTAACCAATTCTGATTTATAGTATGTTGCGCGCGTGCTGGATGGAGTGCTTTGCTCCGAGTCTTTAAAATGCCCAGTGATGAAGGGCACGTACAGTTAATTACTTGTGTAGAACGCCAAGCTTCCCTCTCGTTCTTCTGCTGTTACTGGTGCTGCCAGGAGTGACGAGGTGTGCCTACGGTGTGACGGGGTGTGCCTACGTTGTGACGGAGTGTGCCTACGTTGTGACGGGGGTGCGCGTATGGGGTGGTGTGTGGGTGGGTGGAGAATTGGAGGAGGCAGCGTTACACCTCCCTGTTCAGATTTATTCATACAGCCATAAATTTATGGCGCTAATTTTATGGATTGGATACAAGTGCTGATCAATATTCCTCAATCATAATCACTTCCTCCTTCACCAATCCAGCCGTAATTTGGTTGATTAAGCAGTACATGTCAAAGGCAGCACACACACACACACACACACACACACACACACACACACACACACACGTCTATGTCAGGTGCCCATTTTATCGACCAGTCTCTAAGGGAGGATGTACATCTGGGTGAACTGTACACCGACTGCTGCATCCATTATTGGAACCTATGTCGGTTTGATCCCAGACGACCCGTGCATGTGTAAAGGTCAGTAACGCTAACCATTACACCACGGAGGACCGTGTGTGTGTGTGTGTGTGTGTATGTGTTCATTATAATGTTTCCATAAAGGATTATGTACACACTTAAAGGAGTTTGTCTTGGAAAGATCCTACACGTAAACAAGCAGACTCCATTTAATCGATATTGTTAGCAACACAAACATCATCCCATCCCAGACATACTCATCATTCGAATTTGACGTCACCTATGATGTCACTGTTATGGATGTATCTAGCTGACCCAGCGTGTCAGATGCATGCAGTACCGGTACACCTGACGTCATTATTGTCACCGTGACGTCAGCTGACCTAGCGTCATAGATACATGCAACACCGGTGTACCTGACGTCATCACAGTCACCGTGACGTCAGCTGATCGAGTGTGTTAGCTCCATGCAGCATTGGTTCACCTGACGTCATCACAGTCACCGTGACGTCAGCTGATCCAGCGTGTTAGATCCATGCAGCGCAGACACACCCAACGTCATCACTGTCAGTCACTGTGACATCAGCTGACCTAGCGTCTTAGGTTGCCACAAGTAGTGAGGTCGTATTCTGCAAGATGTTTCGGACGAAAAAACGCGGTATCTGGCAACTACCTTCACCTCGCGTTCCCAGCTCTTTGCCTTTACAGAGCTTCTCTTAATAAAAAGCATAAATCCATATTCTAAGTTTTATTCGATTTATAGACATGAATTTAATTGGCTCTCCATCAATGAGTGTTAGATGACTTACTTCCTTTGGCCAATCGAGGTGGATGTGTTCACAGACGCAGTCGCTTGTGATGCCATATTGCCGAAACTTTTATAACCCCCCCAGGGTTACAGAGTACCCCACTCATTTTAGATGCTTCCCAAAACACCAGCAAAACGTTATCTTATTCTGTAAAGAAGAAAATTATAGACAGCTTACAAATTTGCTGTGATCAAGCTTCATTTGAGTGGGTACTGTGTAAGGGGGGCAGGCAGGGAGGGCTGGGGAAAGAAGCAACATGTGCCACGATTAATATCAGTTGGTCTGGTGTAATTGACGAATAAAACAATACATTGGTTCATGGTATCTTAATTTATTAAGCAACGTCTTTGATCTTCATAGTACGCTTTATTGTTTCTGTTATGCAACGTCATGACCTTGTGTAAATAACTCACTTTTCCACTATGGCGGCAACATTTTCTTGGGCACACTAACCCTCGTCCATCCTCCACTCCCTCACCCTTCCCTCCCACTCACCAAAATCGACTTTGAGAACTGTTAAATGCCTGTATGTTTGCAACCAGTGGTGAAGATTTTTTTTCATCTGTAAAACATTAATTTTGTATGTATTCCACCCGAGTCCTTCCCATACCAACCGCCCTTTGTTCCACCTACCCTAAGCGAGCGTCGCCCATTCTTAGACTCTCCCTCACTCCAAAAGTTAATTGATTGTATTATTATTATTATTATTATTATTATTATTATTATTATTATTATCATTATTAGTATTAGTATTATTATTATTATCATCATTTACACTCACGCCAAGCATTGGAATTATAAAACAAAAACAATATAAAAAGATACGGCACAGCTAAAATTAATATAACTTTACTGAGTCGATTGGCAACGATGCCACAAGATTTTCACATATATCTGCCTCTCAAGTTTTTCCATACGTCAAAGGCGTGACGTAGTAAGCTTTCTTTTTTTTCATTACATAACCCCAGAATCCCATTTCCAGGACATATGTTTTTTTCATCACTAATAACCACTAATATTCAAATATTCAAAACGCTCACCGTTTTTTATTTATTGTAATTCATTTCACCGTAATTTATTTATTGTTTGAAATTCTAATGAGCTGCATGTTTCAGACAATACATAACATTCTAAATAGTTTAATGGCTGTCGATCAGGGGGAAAGCTTGCTCTAGGTGACAACAGCTTTGAGAAGTGATTATAGCATGAACTGAAACATACAGATCAACCGTCGTGTTTCTAGAACAATGTAATCTCGTTGAAAGAACTGTGTGTTCAGATGACAGCCGTACACCAGTGTTTGACGCACAGGAAGCAAAAGATGGTATCTTTCTATCACTCTCGACTTGATGTTTTATTTTCGTTTTGTGCTTTCATAAACAAAGGTAACTACATCGGGCATTCCTGCTTTCTAGCCTTAGCGAATACGGATCAGGGAATAAGATGGGCAATAGGAGGAGCGGAGGAGTGTTTGTTGACTTGTTAAGGACAGGTTCACGCAGGGGATACTGTGCAGCTGGTAGATGACGGGGCTCTCCAGGGCCGCTCACAGGGAACGCATATGTAGAAATCTCGGAGGAGGTCCTGCTACTCCCTGCTAGAGCGATGGTGTTTCATAGATCATTGCCAGTTCATCTCGTCCAGGTTAACAGCCATGTTCATATAACGAAAGTTGTAAAGTCTAGAGACCAGCTGATAATACCGGGTTGTTGTTATATCCTCCGAAATCTCCAGACCTCAGTCCGATAGAACACGTCGTAGCAGCAGTGACGGAGAGAATTGGTTGCGAAAACCAAATCAAATTTAAAGTAAAACCAAAGTACATTCAACATTGCGTACAATGGTTCGCACACACAAAGAGATCAAGGAATGAGTTTCTATACAGGGGTAGAACAAATCACAGGAAAAATAAAACATATGGTAGACCAGTATATCATACATTTTGTAATCATTATATCCTTTGTCTTTTCATTTTCATGTTCGAAACATACCTCTCATGATTCGAAACAGGATAATCTGCTCAATGCGCCCTTATTCTTATATCCCAACGGTCGATATTTGCGCATTTTCAGTTTTTTCTTCTTTTACGGTTTAGCAACGTGTATGGTAAACTATCAAAGAGTCGATATCGTTACTCTGTCAAAGTCTTGGCTCTCTCCACGGAAATGTCACCCTCTTTGCCTGGAGCTATAGACACAGGAGATGGTTACACCAAATATAAATGTAATAAAAGTGATCGCCCAATATTGTTTACCGTATAACAAATAAAGAGAGAATTATGATGGAATCTGTCACCATATTTCGTGCATTCAAGACAACGGAAATACACAAAACATGAACTGTGTGACATGCATGCACAATTTTTTCGTTTGCTGCTTCAATTATTCATTTCATTTCGTACATTTCAATTCCATGTCATTATAATCACCTTGCAACATTTGGCATTTGATTTCAAAGGTCGCTAGTATTCTTCCAGGATTTCGTATTGACTAACATGAATGACAATTTAGATTCCGTGACATTGCTGGTATACTGCAATATTAAGCATGCAAACATACATGTTTCGAACATTTATAATTACGCTACCTAAGGTTCTCTATATGGTCGCACATGGACAATCTATTATTGTCATCCGCTGTCTTCATCCGCACATGACGTAACCTTTGAGCTCAATGGCAAAAGAAATCTGTATTATGACAAAATACAGGAAATGTCACTAGTACTCCATATCTCACCAAATCGGGAAGACAAGATTATCCATGTGTGACAAGACACGAGGGTTTAGAAGATTTGTCAAATGCCATCGTCCAGTGTGTCCTGCTGCCTAACACAAAATCATAAAGATTAAGTTTTCGATAATGCCATCACTGTGGGTATAACTTCAACTGACCTAGGGTGTAAAGTACATGCTACACCGGTGCACTTAACGTGTCATCCTTACTTTCATCAAAATTAAGATGACCCAGAGGTTAGTGCTACGCTGTGCCGGTCTGCCGGCTGTTACCTAAGTAAACAAATGATGCTCCGCCCACTCGTTTGAGTCTCTGTCCGCAGCCTATCACAGAACAGTACGGGAAAATTAAATGCTTATCAATTATCAGTAAGTTGAAAAATCTCTTCTTTTAGTTGCAAGAAAAGACGAGACGCCCTGCGTTAGGTTGGTACTTGCGAGATTGACACAGTTGTGTTACCACGGCGATGTTCAATCAACTTCCTCCTCACTTCTCGCTCTCCGGTAATAAGCTCCACCCAAAACCTCATTCGTCCCCTGTACTCGCCGGTGCTAAGGTGCGGGACTCGCACAGTACAGTATATCTCTCCACAAGTGATGTGAATTAATAGGAAATAATGACTCTAATTTGATGTAGTTACTAACTTGTAAAGTGAAGAATGTATGCACGCCATAATTTAACTACTGACAATTTAAAGGACGATTTACATTCGACATAAAACATGAAATAGAGTGAGAAACGTTTTCGAAAAGAAAATCAGATACCTTCAGGTGATAGAAAAATTCATCTTTTTTAGTTAAAATCCAATGAATAATTTTGTGTGTGAAATCACTTGAATGGTTCAGAAAATGGTATACGCAGAAAGTGAGTGCGAACTCCACCCCTGTGTGGGTCAGGCAGAGCGACAGCAGCTCCAGAGCTGGGTACTGTTACTCATCGCTGTACTCACATGTCATTTACATATCGAGAAGTGTGTAACGCGTCAAGATTTGAAACTGCAAAAAAAAGTTGAAAGACCATAAAACTGCGAGTGTATAGAACTTGATTGTGAGATCACTGCGCTATGCGACGAGTGGTGTATGATAAGGTGAATTCGGTGAAACTTATAGTGTCTGGTGAAGAATATGGTGAAATATTGCAAACTAACTTTGAAATCACTGCGTCATGCGACCATTGCTTGACGGTATTTTGAATGCATTGCAACTTATTGTAACTGGTGAAGAATATGGTGATATACCGTAGATCGACAGTGAAATCTGCACCACGCAACAATTAATGAACAGTTTGGTGAATTCATTGAAACTAATGGAGACTTGAAGAATATGGTGATGTAGTGCAACATATGATGAATGGTTAAGAGTGTAGTGATCATAATGAACAAAAGTGAGAAAGTATGTCCGTATCAGTTGATGATAAATGGCGTGAATACATTATAACATTCAGTAATACGTAGTTATTTACGTTAGGTATACAGCGATTCTAATGGTATCTGGCGTCGAACATCATCTTAATGGATTCATTATGGCAAATAAACTCTGTCCCACCCTCAGCGGTCACCTTAAGGAATGGTACATTACGTTAAGCTTGATTAGGTTAAGTTTCTTGGGTTGATTTATCCATATATATATATATATATATATATATATATATATATATATATATATATATATATATATATATATGAAAAGATGGACAATTCCAATCAAGATACCTAATCTCATCTAAACTAACATTCTCCAAAGTGATCGCTGAGGGTGGAAGTGTTGTAATAACTATAACATATGCATTAATATGATGTTCATCAAAACTAGTACATTAGAATCACAGTAGACGTAAAGTAAATGATTACCTAGACACAAGTACTTAGAAAGTTGATGAGAAAGTTTGTGCGTGATTACTTTCGTAAAGTCTCGTCACATGTGACTGATGGCTGACATAACCAACACCTGCAGGTCGGTGGGAGGTGAGTATTGTTGTCACTTGTCTGTTAACTTGTTTAGTGATCTTGTTAATAATATTTGTGTTACGTTAGAGCCTTGTGAGTTCGGGCCATATTTTAGGTCATCTCATAATTCACAGCCCACCCAAACAGAGGCTAGATCAAAAAATGTAGTAAATATTAATTTGAAAATAGCCTAAAATATGTTTCCCTTTCTCACCAAAAAGTAGATATTATTTTTGCATAATACACTTGAAATAAGAGTATAGATGTACGCAGTTTGTGAGATATTATGTCAGGTAAGTCCCAGTGTGACTTGGTCATGGTATCTTAGGTCAGATTTATGAAATGTGATTTTGTTATCTCGCAAAAATAATTCTTGTTTGATATTGTGAACAAATAACTAGATTGGCCATAGGTAAATACGACGTGCCTATATTTTGTCTTGTTATCGTGTCCCGATCTTACCCGCAGCCACTCCTAATCAGATAAGGCAATAAAGGGTATTTATATCAGGGTAATTATGGGGTTTGTTGATGTAACAGTAGGTCAGGCAAATGTAGGATAGGAGCAAAACCTACAAAAACTTAAGCAACCCCCACCTGGTAACCGAAGTGGTAGTTGATATATTCGTCTTCTAATGCAGATTGCATGGCTGCTCGCTGTGTCGTGTGTTATTTGGCATCATGATGGTCGTCCATTTTCCGGAGCTACACTGATGTATTTGTACTGGAATACTGTAATGAGTATTTAGTAAGCCATGATTACTAGGTTTTCATAGGTTCTGTTAGCTTTCTCCCACTTTATTCCCTATTGTAACATCAATACTCACAGTTTCCCTGAAATTCAGCTGTCACCACTGCTAATGTCTTTTCTCATCCTCTTTATTTATTCCCGCTTGGACGAAGTCGCTGTGTAATCCTAATGTTGTAATTCTCTCCTCTTGTTTGTGTGATTTTCCTCTCTTGCATGAGGATGTTATGTATTAGAGTTTTACACAGATATAAATTATGATGGGATATTAAACACATGCTATGGTGTATAAAGTCTGATATCTGCTCTTAGAAATGCGCTCTGTGTTATTTCGCTACCCTCGGCATACGAATACTGGCACCTGAGCGTTCCCATAACAACTGCCTTGTTGTGAATATCAGCAGTGTGGTCTTAAGGGAATGTCACCTCTTGAAAATAGTATTTTACACTTTATTTTCTCGTAACAGTCGACATAACCTTGGATTTCCAACCCAAAAGAGATTCTCCGTTTTATTGTTTATCCGTAGCTCTTATACTGTGATCATCTCCGTACTTTTTTTTCCACTTTAGCAAACATAACAAAAATTTTCGCTTTTTAATCTAAAACTTATACGATTAGCGTTGAATTTTAACGCTTTCTTCCACCCGCCACTTGTCCTTTCCTTACATATAATCCACTTCCTCTTGCTTTAGCCAGTGGTAGGCTTAACTTGGTACACCTGTGGAAAACTACTGTGTATGGGCTTGTTCACCTCCCTGAACTATGGGATTCTGATCTAACTAGTCTGTCTTTACCTAACATGACCCTCTATATCTTTACCTAACATGACCCTCTATATCTTTACCTAACATGACCCTCTATATCTTTCCACGTGCCTTCTTATTCTAGTTAAGTTGTCACTGTTATCGGCGTTACAGGCTTGAAGATTATGAAGTCCCTGCAGATGTTCATAGCGTTGGGACATTTTAACGCATTTTAACATGCATTTCATCAGTAAGTAGTTATTCCAGCTGTAAAATGCAAAAGAATGGAAATATGGACACGACTCGATAGAATATAAAATCGTAGACAGAATAATGGGCTGATTTTATTGAGGGTAAGAACCTGATATTTTTTTTTTTTTTTTTTACCATGGGTGAAATACGACGTCAAATCGTTATTCGTGTGTGACTTGCGTTGCGTGTTGTAGCGCTACCGGTCGACAGCTACATTTTTTGTTTCCCTGGGAGGGAAGCCAGCGCAGCAGTAAGTGTAGCAGGCATCACTCGCCTTTATTCATCCTAGCGTTAACCGTCATTTAACTGCAATTTTGACAGAATTCAGCTTTATGACACATTATGAGAGTAAAGTGGCGACCACCAGACGTTAACATTAGTTACAGCAGCGCTTGATAAAGTAAACATAAAGAGAAACACACACACACACACACACACACACACACACACACGTACAATATTTTACCAAAAGCCATATCAGGAAAACCTTCTGGTACAGCAGCGCCTCGTCCCGTCGCCCACGCCTGCTTCGTGAAGGATCCACAAAACACTGCTGGTATTGCCAGTGTTTTCGCTCGACCAATATCCGAGACCAAAGATCCCTTGGAGTCGCGTCGAAGTTGTGGGAGGAGGAATATATGATATCATCGATCTCGTCGGTATTCTTAGCTTGAGACAGCGTGCTCACGAGAGGTAAATCTGCCCAGGTTAATATCCTGCAACCTTCATACGTCTCAGCTGCCGTGTACCACCATCCTGGCTTGCCCACAGCTCATTATATGGGAAAACTATGAGTTCTTGAGATACATCCATTGTGAAATAGATTTAGGAAACGTTTCCATGCCTTTATCTTCAGCACTTTATTTTAAGAGGTATCTATGACAGTCGTGATGAAAGTTGGTATGACATTCTGTCGTCCGTGACACTTCACAGGTGTTGGACACGTTGCAATATGCCCTCAAGAAACACGGTGCTTCGAGTTGCTTTGGTGTCGTGGAGTTCACTCGTACGTTTAGGAATTCTCGAAGTTTGAACCTCTGACACGTTTGACTACCTTGGTCCCACGGGGGTTAAAAGACCTATATAGACCAATCGTAATGAGTTGTATGAGTTCAGATGAGTTTGATGCGTTTCTGTTACCGGACTGCAACACGGGGAAGAAGGATCACTGGTAGTAAGGCATGATGGTGGCGAGGACTGTGCAGTAGTTTCTTACCTGACTCTCAGACGATTTTGAAGTGATGGTTGAAAAGTGTTGAGAATATTAAAGTGTCTAGTCACTAGGTGGTTTTTGGTGGATGGATTACGGGAGACGAGAATGATCCTACATGCTGCTCTCCTTACTTTTCTAGTAGCCCATACTGTGTGGTGTACAGGAAGGAGGACCAGGCGAAAAGGGCATTGTAAAAGTTGGGAAGATATTCTTTAAGATAAGATAGGCGTAGGGAATTCGAGTGTCTCGAGTCTACGGCAAACGTAAGGACTTGGTTGTGACGTTTTTTTCCAGTTCATCTCATCTTTCATAATGCAATGGAGAAGCTTAGTAAACTGGACAACCTGGGGGGGGGAAGGGTAAAGGCCTAGTGAGACGGTATGGGGCTGGGGGCGAAGCTGAAAACGTTACCATCCGGTTGTTTGGTTGGCTGAGGTCCATCACTAGAATTTGTTATGGGTGTTCTAGAGTGCTATTGTCAACACTGATACTAATGGTAGAGTCGTCATTGTACTCTCATCGAGCAAGTACATTCCTTAGCTCATCGTATATGAGGATGACACTCAAGGACCTCATGTTTGTTGCCTATAGGACGCCACAAGTGTGGGATTTGGAGGTGGCGCGTTTTACTGGAAGAATACAGGCTGATCTTCACTGCGGAGGTATACAAACCATGGTATGAGGCGTCCTGACAGCCCAGTGTTGATGGCTCTATTGGTATTTGTGTTGTGGACGACAGGGTCGATGAAGCGAAAGTCCGCGGAAGCCTTGCGCCCAGATTGCAATAGATAGTCAAGGGTTGATGGGGCAATGGGTGATGAAGGTCTTCGTATTTCTAAATTGCTCAGCACTGTGGAAATTGCAATGTCTGTATGACTACAAAACTCTCACCGAGTAAGTTTGTGAATGGAGTGATGGCAGTAAGTCGAAGCTCACTTGGGTTGTATTCATGTTGATTTCAGTACTGAAGGATGTCGAAAAACTGCAAGTCGTAGCCCTGTTTTTAATTCAAAATCCTTTGTTTGGCATAAGGCTTTCATCTCCAAACTTCCTTCTTTCATCCTCCAATAAACTTTTCTTCTGTCTCCAGCTTTCTCTTTGGTTAGACACCACTTATACACTGATCACTTTATTCCGTATGCCTCCGCTTCTTTCAGATCTGTTCTGTCTTCAGTTGTTTTCGAATTGTTTTCGTACTCAGTAAGTTGCTGAATTATCCAAGGTATACCCTTTCACATTCATTAGACCGTTGGCATACTGAACACTCTTGGTGTATACATAACTGAGAGTAATTATTCGTCAAATGAACCTAACGTTTTCTGTAGGAAAATTCGTCGTATACGATAGATAAGTCTGTTGTTTTCAGTAAATGGTGGTGTCGCTCAGAGCAGAGAAAGTCATCGTGTTGCAGTAAGTGAATCTCTCTCTCTCTCTCTCTCTCTCTCTCTCTCTCTCTCTCTCTCTCTCTCTCTCTCTCTCTCTCTCTCCACGTCTTGCCATCGCGTTCAGTGGGTAAACTCATCTTACCCATGGCACGAGTTTACCCCTTGAGTGAAAAGTCACCTTCTTAGGCGATTCTGTATATCTGGCAGTCCGGCCTCGTCAAAAAAGCATACTCCAAAGGTGGCCATCATTTCCCTGCAACTGGAACCTCAAACGCAAAACTGAATTTAAACAAATAAGGTATAATTATTTATATTTAAATAACAGATAGGACAAAATAATACCTGAAATATAACCGAATATGTAATGAATGACGTCAGCAGATATCAGAGCATGGACAGAAAAACGAAGTGTAAACAATATATATATATATATATATATATATATATATATATATATATATATATATATATATATATATATATTGTATGTTGTCTCTGTAAACTGCTATTGGTAAATGGAGGGACGATGAATTAGATGGTCTAACCTTTGTAGCGATCTGTTATTTACAGTTGAGCTCATATCATTCATTATTGGACTGGAGTTTTATAACTAGATCGCAACTCTGTTCTGGACATTGGAGCTCTCGGTAATTTTTCTGTTCCAGTGGCCTTAATGATCAGTTGATTAGGTTTTTGAGCTCTGTCGCAGTGGCGGATAGCGGAGCTGAGGGTCGGACGGACGTGTTGATCAGTCAGTATAATGTTATTGTGATAGCAGGTCCTTGGCCGTTGAAGGGGGCCACTGAAGTAAGGGGTGACGTGTGTCCATTTCTACAACACAGTCGGATGAATTAGCTTCATTTATCGAAGCAACAGGAAGCTGGTTGTGAATTAGAGTCTAGTGTCATTCCCCTGATTGGTATGTTACTACTCAGTCCTCTTGGGTTTGACCTTAGGGCTTAAGTAAATTGGAAAAAGGGAAAAAGATTATATTGTCGAAATCCAATTAATCACTTTCTGTGAGAAGGAAAGATGAAGAGGACATTCGCTCTAAAGCTTCTTTAAGACATTAGATGTAATCTTTGCCGTGAAGAACAGTTTGCCTGATATAGAATGAGGATTTATCACACTAATCAACGACTGAAATGTTTTAGATATAGTCCAAGGTTGTCTCCGGGAAGAGAATTTGCACGTCATGTAAGTTTAAAGTCAGCGCTGGGTGGGTTTCCACAGTATCATGCAGTGGATGCTTGGTCAGTATGGAATCAGTGTAGGGTCAGTGGATGCTGGGTCTGGACGGTATCAGTGTAGGGTCAGTGGATGCTGGGTCTGGACGGTATCAGTGTAGGGTCAGTGGATGCTGGGTCTGGACGGTATCAGTGTAGGGTCAGTGGATGCTGGGTCTGGACGGTATCAGTGTAGGGTCAGTGGATGCTGGGTCTGGACGGTATCAGTGTAGAGTCAGTGGATGCTTGGTCAGTATGGAATCAGTGTAGGGTCAGTGGATGCTGGGTCTAGACGGTATCAGTGTAGGATCAGTGGATGCTGGGTCTAGACGGTATCAGTGTAGAGTCAGTGGATGCTGGGTCTGGACGGTATCAGTGTAGAGTCAGTGGATGCTGGGTCTGGACGGTATCAGTGTAGAGTCAGTGGATGCTGGGTCTGGACGGTATCAGTGTAGGGTCAGTGGCTGCTGGGTCTGGACGGTATCAGTGTAGGGTCAGTGGATGCTGGGTCTGGGCGGTATCAGTGTAGGGTCAGTGGATGCTGGGTCTGGGCGGTATCAGTGTAGGGTCAGTGGATGCTGGGTCTGGACGGTATCAGTGTAGAGTCAGTGTATGCTGGGTCTGGACGGTATCAGTGTAGGGTCAGTGGCTGCTGGGTCTGGACGGTATCAGTGTAGGGTCAGTGGATGCTGGGTCTGGACGGTATCAGTGTAGGGTCAGTGGATGCTGGGTCTGGACGGTATCAGTGTAGGGTCAGTGGATGCTGGGTCTGGACGGTATCAGTGTAGGGTCATTGGGTGCTGGGTCTGGACGGTATCAGTGTAGAGTCAGTGGATGCTGGGTCTGGACGGTATCAGTGTAGGGTCAGTGGATGCTGGGTCTGGACGGTATCAGTGTAGGGTCAGTGGATGCTGGGTCTGGACGGTATCAGTGTAGGGTCAGTGGATGCTGGGTCTGGACGGTATCAGTGTAGGGTCAGTGGATGCTGGGTCTGGACGGTATCAGTGTAGGGTCAGTGGGTGCTGGACCAGGATAGAATCAGTGTAAGGTCAACGGTTGCTGGTTGTCAACAGTATCAGTTGATGCTAAGTCTCAAAGTGTATCAGTGAAGGGTCAGTAAGTGCTGGATCTCGACAATATCAGTGTAGGGCAGTGGATGATGGGTCTCTACAATATCAGTGTAGTGTTAGTGGACACACACACACACACACACACACACACACACACACACACACACACACACACACACGGGGGCTTTTATATACGTGATAAGTGTCGACCTCAGTAAATGAAACAAGTCAACCAAAACGGGTTACAACCTTTATGGGCGAGTATTCCTGGATGTTGGCTCCAGTAAAGCCAGGAAAAGTGGTCGTTCTCGTAATCTGAAGAGTAGGTTGTGAAAGCCGTTTACATACACAGAGCTTTGGCCTTCAGGAACAACAACGCATCAGTAAAACTAAATCTCTTCCGCTCAGCCTGATTCTCGACCTCTGTTGGAGTGTGAGAGAGGTGGTAGATAGGGGAAGAAGCAAGACATAGAGAGAGAGAGGAGAGATAGAAGGAATAGAGAACGATAGATAGATAGATAGATAGATAGAGAGAGAGAGAGAGAGAGAGAGAGAGAGAGAGAGCATGATGTTTCATGCCTTTTTGTCAAAATCTTATCAGAAACGCAGAATAACTCGTCCCTTCAATCTCAAGCGACTTTAAGAGGCACTCGAAGTCCTCAAGCCTGCAATGTGGTGCCGCCAACGATCATTAATTTAGCAGGTCACTGAGCGCATTGTGATACTCTCGCGGGAGCAATATTGACGTCCTCGCTGAAGAGCTGGTGGCGGCATGACGCCTCAACAGTTTGCTGCGATCGCTCGACTTAGGCGATCGTCCTTATCCGCAATACCCATTCCTCCAGACACGGAAGAACGAGCAACTCTTACTCGAACTCTGGGCTCATGCATGGGTGGGTCTTCCTCACTTCCTCACCTCAGGACTTGAGCGCCATGTAACGTTTCCCGGACAATGTCTTTTTCTGGTGAGAATTCGAACTCTTGGATGGAGGTATGAGGCCAGGAGACTCAAGTTACGATTTCGTCAACACCATCATCTTGATATAGTGAATATACCCAGTGTTCTCGGTATATCTCCTCCTCCAATATCAGAACATATGTACACCGTGCATAAAGGATCGCGTTCGTGCGTATTCATCCAAATAGAGTACATAGGAAAGGTATGATAAGCATTAGAAGCAGTTACTAGAAGCCTTGGCTCCCCAGATGACACAGTTTACGTACATTTGGCGAGTGAATGTCGCTAGGATGAGACACTTAACTGGCGACCTACAAAGTTCAGTCGCCTCGTCCAGTGTGTGATTGGCGGATGAGGAGGAGGAGGTTCATGGGCTCATAGGGAATACTCCAGCGAATATGTTGGCCACAAGGATATTGTTGGGTATGATGACAGGTTCTCCTATCTGCCCCAGCAGGTGAATGGAAGAGCTCGAGGCTAGAGCCCCTCCATCCCCACAAGCATTACCAACGTTCCCCGCCTCCCAGTGTGTCAACACGGCCAACCCCCTCCTCGCTCTCTGCCACCTAGTGTGACACATACAACCAGGGTTCGGCATGATCACATGACCTGATAGCCATTAGTAACGGTCCAGAAGTGCTTGTTGAGGTTATAATAAGTTACGAACTTCAATAGCAAGTGATGTAATTGGTGAGTACCGTGATTCGTTTCTCAGAGTGTATTCAGTTACTTTATGATTCCATTCCACACTAAACAAAATGATATAAACACCTCGTTCTTCTAGACAGTCGCTACTATTGTTTATAGTGAGGCATCACCTGGCATCGCTTTATCCCTGGTAATACATCATTAAGACATAAGAGCCACTGCTAATACGTCATTACCCCGTGGAGGCGATGATATAGACCATTTCATCATTAAGACGTAGGACCACTGAAGATACGTCAACGGAGGACCACTGTTTGATAATGCGTCAACGTAGGACCACTGTTTGATAATACGTCATGAAGCATTTAGCATTGTACCCAATCATAAGTTTCTGAAACGCGTCGTCTTTTTTAGGGCAACAGAGATTCTGGTGCACGCATACACACACACGCGCGCTCAGAACAGTCGGGACTAGGCGAGTCTTCTGTCTGTATAAGTTTACTGTTTCCACCGCGTCACTTCCCCGCTGAGTGATAGAGAAGTGAGAGATGTATATTGAAGTCTCTTTAAGCCTTTCGTCCTCTCTCTCTCTCTCTCTCGTAAGAGGCCGTTGCTTTGGATGTGGGCAGTACCAGCCAGCTCGAATGGCGTAGAGGACAGGTTAATAATACATCGCATGTCTTCTATTCAAAACCTTGACCGACATTATTCGCTGTTTACAGAAATTGGTTAGACCGTCCTCTGAACTCTCTGAATTTGTAATGATATTTGATTATAAGAAAAACCACTTCTTGAACGTAATTGATTACATTGATTACATGTAATCATATATGTTATTGCTGATTACACGGCATAACATCAAAATGTGTCAGATATTACCTATGATTGCTCTATCTGATCCTGGCAGCCCACATCTTGCTAAAAACACCATCTCCCTGTTCACGATACCGCCTAGTGTGACATCGGCAACCCATCGTTACCGCCGCCACCATCTAGTGTAACAACCATAGCACACTGTCACCACACTCTCCACCACTCATTGTAACATCCACAACCCACAAAAACCCTTCCCACCACCCGCTGTAACACCAACAACCCAACATCACCACCACAACACTCCCCACCACCCGCTGTAACACCCACAACCCACCATCACCACCACAACCCTTCCCACCACCCGCTGTAACACCCACACCTTACCATCACCACCACACCTTACCATCACCACCACAACCCTCCGCACCACCCGCTGTAACACTCGCAATCCAACATCATCACCCGCTGTAACACCCTTAACCTACCATCACCACCACAACCCTCCCCACCACCAGCTGTAACACCCACGACCCACCATTACCACCACAACCCTTCCCAACACCCTTTGTAACACCCATAACCCTCCATCACCACAACCCTCGCCACCACCCACTGTAACACCCACAACCCACCATCGCCATAACCCTCCCCACCACCCGCTGTAACACCCTCAACCCACCATCACCACCATAATCCTTCCCACCACTCGTTGCAACACCCACAAACCACCATCACCAACACAACCCTTCCCACCACCTGCTGTAACACCCACAAGCCACCATCACCAAAACCCACCCAACCACCCGCTGTAACACTTAACCCACCATGACCACCACAACTCTCCCCACCACCCGCTATAACACCCACAACCAACCATCACCACCAGAACCCTCCCCACCACCTGCTGTAACACCCACAACCCACCATCACCACTACAACCCTTCCCACCACATGCTGTACCAGCCACAACCTACCATCAACACCACATCTCTTCCCACCATCCTCTGTAACACCCACAACCCACCATCACCACCACAGCACCTCCCACCACCCGTTGTAACACCCACAACTCTCCATCACCACCACAACCATTCCCACCACCCACAGTAACCAACAACCCACCATCACCACCACAACCCTTCCCACAACGAGCTGTAACACACAACCCATCACCACCGCAACCCTCCCCACCACACGCTGTAACCCACAACCCACCATCACCACCACAACCCCTCCCACCACCCGCTCTAACACCCACAACCCACCATCACCACCACAATCCTCCCCACCACCCGCTGTAACACCCACAATCCACCATCACCACCACAACTACTCGCTGTAACACCCACAACCACCATCACCACCACAACTACTCGCTGTAACACCCACAACCCACCATCATCACCAGAACTCTCCCCACCACCCGCTGTAACATCCACAACCCACCATCACCACCAGAACCCTCCCCACCACCCGCTGTAACACCCATCACCCACCATCACCCCCAGAACCTCCCCACCACCCGATGTAACACCCACAACCAACCATCACTACCACAACCCTCCCCACCACCGCTTTAACACCCACAACCCAAAATCACCACCACAACCCTCCCCACCACCCGCTGTAACCCATAACCCACCACCACCATCAACCACAACCCTCCCCACCACTCGCTGTAACACACACAACCCATCACCAGAACACCCACCACCCGCTATAACACCCACAACCCACCACCACAACCCTCCCCACCATCCGCTGTAACACCCACAAACCACCATCACCACCACAACCCTCCCCACCACCCGCTGTAACACCCACAACCCATCATCACTACCACAACCCTTCCCACCACGCGCTATAACACTTACAACCCACCATCACCACCACAACCCTTCCCACAACCAGCTGTAACACCAACCTACTATCGTCACTACCCTCCCCACTACCCGCTGGAACACCCACAACCCACCATCACCACCACAACCCTTCCCACCACCCGCTGTAATACCCACAACCCACCATCACCACCACAACCCTTTCCACCACCCGCTGTAACATCCACAACCCACCATCACCACCACAACCCTCCCCACAACCCGCTATAACACTTACAACCCACCATCACCACCACAACCCTTCACACAACCAGCTGTAACACCAACAACCTACTATCGCCACTACCCTCCCCACTACCCCATCATCCTCCACAACCCTCCCCACCACCCGCTGTAACACCCACAACCCACCATCACCATAACCCTCCCCACCACCCGCTGTAACACCCACAACCCACCATCACCACCATAACCCTTCCCACCACCGCTGTAACACCCACAACCCACCATCACCACCACAACCCTTCCCCCCAACCAGCTGTAACACCAACAACCTACTATCGCCACTACCCTCCCCACTACCCGCTGGAACACCCACAACCCACCATCACCACCACAACCCTTCCCACCACCCTTTAATACCGCACAAACCTCCATCAACACCACAACCCTTTTCCACCACACCTTTAAACAACCCACAACCACCAACACCAACCACAACCCTCCCACCACCCGCTGTAACACCCACTCCCACCCTCACCACCTCAACCCTTCCCACCACCCGTTGTAACACCTATAACCCACCATCACCACCACAACCCTCCTATCACCCGCTGTAACACACAACTCACTCTCACCACCACAACCCTTCCCACAACCAGCTCTAACACCCACAACCCACCACCACCTTCCAACCCTCCCCCACCCGCTGTAACACACACACCCTCCCACCTACACACAACCCTCCCCACCCTGTAACCCCACAACCCACATCACCACTAAACCTCCCACCACCCTGTAACACCCACAACCACCATCACCCCACACCTTCCCCACCGCCTGTAACACCCACAACCCCATCACCACAAACCCTCCCACCACCGCTGTAACACCACAACCCACATACCACAAAACCCTCCCACACCGCTGTAACACCAAACCACCATCACCACACAACCCTCCCACCCCCAAACACCCACAACCACCATCACACCCAACCCTCCCACCACCGCTGTAACACCAACCCACCATCACACACAACCCCCACACCACCCCTGTAACTCCAAAACCCACCTCACCACCACAACCCTTTCACCACCCTGTAACAGCATAACCAACTATCACTACCGCAACCCTCCCACAATCCGCTGTAACCCACAACCCACCATCACCACCAACACCCCACCAGCGTAAACCACAACCACTATCTCAGCACACCTCCCACCACCCTGCAAACCACATCCACTATCACACCACAACCCCCCCACCACCTGCTATAACACCCACAACCCACATCACCACCACAACCTCCCACCACTCGCTGTAACACCACAACCCACCACACACCACAACCCTTCCACCATCCGCTGTAAACTACACCACCATCACACACAACCCTTTCCACTCCCTGTAACACCCATAACCCACCATCACCACAAACCTTTCCACCACCCAATGTAACGCCCACAACCCACCATCACTACCACAACCCTCCTCACCACCGATGTAACACACACAACCCAACATCACCACCATAACCCTCCCACCACCCCTCTGACACCATAACCCACACCACCACTAACCCCTCCACTCGCTGTAACACCCATAACCCACCACCAGCAGAACCCTCCCAACCATCCGCTGTAACACCCACTACCCACCATCACCACCACAACCCCCCACCACTCGCTGTAACACCCACAACCCACCATCACCAACTAACACTCTCCACCACCACTGTAATACCCATAACCCGCCATCACCACCACAACCCCCACCACCCGCTGTAACACCCACAACCCACCATCACCATAACCCTCCCACCACCATCACCACATATCTCCACACCTACAAGCCACAATCATCACCACACCCTTCCCACCACACGCTTTGACACCCACAGCCACCCATCCCCACTACAACCCTCCCCACTACCCACTTCAACACCCACATCCCACCATCACCACCACAACCCTCCCAACCACCCGCTGTAACACCCACACCACCATCACCACCATATCCACACCTACAACCACCATCATCACCACAACCCCTCCCACCACCCGCTTTAACACCCACAACCCACATGACCATAACCATCCCCATCACCACTGTAACCCCACAACCCCATCACCACCCCAACCATCCACCACCCGTTGTAACACCCACAACCCCCCATCACCACCACAACCCTCCCATCACCCTGTAACACCACAACACAGCATCACCACCACAACGCTTCCCACAAGCTATACACCCACAACCCACCACCACCTTCACAACCCTCCCACCACCCGCTGTAACACCACCAAACCCATCACCACCACAACCCCCCACACCGCTGTAACACCACAATCCACATCACCACTACAACCCTTCCTACCACCGCTGTAACACCCACAGCCCATCATCACCACAAGAACCCTCCCCACCACCGCTGTAACACCCACAACCACCATCACACCACAACCTCCCACACCCGCTGTAACACCCACAACCCACCATCACCACCCAACCTCCCCACACCGCTGTAACACCCACAACCCACCATCACCACCACAACCCTTCCACCACCCGCTGTAACACCACAACCCACCATCACCACCACAACCCTCCCTCACCACCGCTGTAACACCAAACCACCATCACACCACAACCCTTTCCCACCATCCGCTGTAACACCCAACCACCATCCCAACATCACCACCATAACCCTCCCCACCACCCGCCTTCTAACACCATAACCCACCACCACCACCACCACCACAGTATCTCCCACACAATTCGCGGTAACACCCACAACCCACCATCCACCATCCACACCCTCCTCAACCATCTCGCTGTAACACCCCACAACCCACCGTCACCACCTAACCCTCCTCACCACCCTGCGGTAACACCCACAACCCACCATCACACCACCTAACCCTCCCCACCACCCACCTGTAATACCCATAACCACCATCACGTCACCACAACCCTCCCCATCGACCCGCTGTAACTACCCACAACCCACACATCACCACCATAACCCTCACCCACCACCCGCTGTGAAACCCACAGAAACCCATCCACACCACAACCCTCCCCACTACCCACTTCAACACCCACATCCCACCATCACCACCACAACCCTCCCCACCACCCGCTGTAACACCCACAACCCACCATCACCACCACATATCTCCACACCTACAACCCACCATCATCACCACAACCCTTCCCACCACCCGCTTTAACACCCACAACCCACCATGACCATAACCCTCCCCATCACCCACTGTAACACCCACAACCCACCATCACCACCCCAACCCATCCCACCACCCGTTGTAACACCCACAACCCCATCACCACCACAACCCTCCCATCACCCGCTGTAACACCCACAACACAGCATCACCACCACAACCCTTCCCATAAGCTGTAACACCCACAACCCACCACCACCTTCACAACCCTCCCCACCACCCGCTGTAACACCCACAACCCACCATCACCACAACAACCCCTCCCACCACCCGCTGTAACACCCACAATCTACCATCACCACTACAACCCTTCCTACCACCCGCTGTAACACCCACCCCATCATCACCATCACCACAACCCTCCCCACCACCCGCTGTAACACCCATAACCCACCATCACCACAATCCTTCCCGCCACCCGCTGTAACACACACAACCCACCATCACCACCACAACCCTCCCCACCCATTGTAACGCCCACAACCCACTATCATCACTACAACTCTCCCCACCACCCGCTGCAACACCCAGAACCCACCATCACCACCACAGCCATCCCCACCACCCACTGTAACACCCACAAGCCACCATCACTACCACAACCCTCCCCACCACTTGCTGTAACACCACAACCCACAACCCACCATCACCATCACAAGCCTCCCCACCACCCGCTGTAACACCCAAAACCCACCATCACCACCACAACCCTATCCTCCACCCAACGTAAGACCCACAACTCACCATCACTACCACAACCCTCCCCACCACCCGCTGTAACACCCAGAACCCACCATCACTACCACAACCCTCCGTACCACCCGCTGTAACTCCCATAACCCACCATCACCACCACAACCCTCCCTACCACCCGCTGTAACACCCACAATCCACCATCACCACTATAACTCTTCCCACCACCCGCTGTAACACCCACAACCCTCCATCACCACCACAACCCTCCCCACCACCCTCTGTAACACCCACAACCCACCATCACCACCAAAACCCTTCCCACCTCCTGCGGTAACACCCACACCCCATTATCACCACGACAACCCTCCCCACCACCCTCTGTAACACCCACAACCCACCATCACCACCCAAACCCTCCCACCACCTGTGGTAACACCCACACCCCACCATCACCGACGACAACCCTCCCCACCACCCGCTATAACACCCACAACGCACCATCACCACCTCAACCCTTTCCACCATCCGCTGTAATGCACACAACCCACCATCACCACTACAACCTTTCCCACCACCCGCTTTAATACCAACAAACCCACCATCAGCACCAGAACTCTCCCCATCGCCCGCTGTAACATCCACAACCCACCATCACCACCACAACCCTCCCTATCACTCCCTGTAACACCCATAACCCACCATCACCACCACAAACCTTTCCACCACACGATGTAACACCCACAACCCACCATCACTACCACAACCCTCCTCACCACCGCTGTAACACCCACAACCCAACATCACCACCATAACCCTCCCCACCACCCGCTCTAACACCCATAACCCACCACCACCACCACATATCTCCCCACCACTCGCTGTAACACCCATAACCCACCACCACCACAACCCTCCCAACCATCCGCTGTAACACCCACAACCACCATCACCACCACAACCCTCCTCACCACCCGCTGTAACACCCACAACCCACCATCACCACCTAACCCTCCCCACCACCCACTGTAATACCCATAACCCACCATCATCACCACAACCCTCCCCATCACCCGCTGTAACACCCACAACCCACCATCACCACCATAACCCTCCCCACCACCCGCTGTGAAACCCACAGCAACCCATCCACACCACAACCCTCCCCACTACTCACTTCAACACCCACATCCCACTATCACCACCACAACCCTCCCCACCACCCGCTGTAACACCCACAACCCACCATCACCACCACATATCTCCACACCTACAACCCAACATCATCACCACAACCCTTCCCACCACCCGCTTTAACACCCACAACCCACCATGACCATAACCCTCCCCATCACCCACTGTAACACCCATAACCCACCATCACTACCCCAACTCATCCTACCACCCGTTGTAACACCCACAACCCCCCATCAACACCACAACCCTCCCATCACTCGCTCTAACACCCACAAAACAGCATCACCACCACAACCCTTCCCACAACAGGCTGTAACACCCACAACCCACCACCACCTTCACAACCCTCCCCACCACCCGCTGTAACACCCACAACCCACCATCACCACCACAACCCCTCCCACCACCCGCTGTAACACCCACAATATACCATCACCACTACAACCCTTCCTACCACCCGCTGTAACACCCACAGCCCATCATCACCACCAGAATCCTCCCCACCACCCGCTGTAACACCCATAACCCACCATCACCACGACCCTTCCCACCACCCGCTGTAACACACACAACCCACCACCACCACCACAACCCTCCCCACCCGCTGTAACGCCCACAACCCACTATCACCACTACAACTCTCCCCACCACCCGCTGCAACACCCACAACCCACCATCACCACCACAGCCATCCCCACCACCCATTGTAACACCCACAACCCACCATCACTACCACAACCCTCCCCACCACGTGCTGTAACTCCACAACCCACAACCCACCATCACAAACCTCCCCACCACCCACTGTAACACCCATAACCCACAATCACCACCACAACCCTATCCTCCACCCAACGTAAGACCCACAACTCACCATCACTACCACAACCCTCCCCACCACCCGCTGTAACACCCAGAACCCACCATCACTACCACAACTCCACACCACCCGCTGTAACTCCCAAAACCCACCATCACCACCACAACCCTTTACACCACCCGCTGTAACAGCTATAACCAACTATCACTACCACAACCCTTCCCAGAATCCGCTGTAACACCCACAACCCATCACCACAACCCTCCCCACTACCACCTGTAACACCCACAACCCACTATCTCCAGTACAACCCTCCCCACCACCCTCTGTAACTCAAAACCCACTATCATTACCACAACCCTCCAGACCACCTGCTATAACACCCACAACCCACCATCACCACCACAACCCTCCCAACCACCCGCTGTAACACACAACCCACCATCACCACCACAACCCTCCCCACCACCCGCTGTAACACCTACAACTCACCATCACCACCACAACCCTTTCTATCATTCGCTGCAACACCCACAACCCACCATCACCACCACAACCCACCCCACCACCCGGTGTAACACAACCCACCACCACATCCACAACTCTCCCCACCACCCGCTGTAACACACTCAACCCACCATCACCACCACAACCCTCCCCACCACCCGATGTAACACCCACGACCCACCATCACTTACAGCCCTCCCCACCACCCGCTGTAATCCACAAACCACTATCACCACCACAGCCTTCCCCACCACCTGCTGTAACACCCACAACCCACCATCACCATCACAACCCTTCCCACCAGCCACTGTAACACCCACAGGACACTATCACCACCAGAACCCTCCTCACCACCCGCTGTAACACCGACAACCCATCACGACCACAACCCTCCCCACCACCCGCTGCACAACCCACAACCCACCATCTCCAACACAACAATCTCTACCACCCTCTGTAACACCCAAAACCCGCCATCACCACCACAACCCTTCCCACCACCCACTGTAACTTTCACAACCCTCCATCACCCACCACAACCCTTCCCACCACCCGCTATAACACTCACAACCCACCATCACCACCGCAACCCTCCTTACCACCTGCTGTAACACCCACAACCCACCATCCCCACCACCATCTGTACCACACACAACCCATCATCACCACATCATCTCCACCCACTGTAACACACAACCCACCATCACCTCCACAACCCTCCCACATTACGCTGCAACACCCACAACCCACCAACAGTACCACAACACTTCATACAACCAGCTGTTACACCCAAAACCCACCATCATCACCACAACCCTCCCCACCACACGCTGTAACACCCACAACCCACCATCACCTCAACCCTTCCCACCACCACAACCCTTCCCACCACCCGGTGTAACACCCACAACCCACCCCACCACCACAACCCTTCAACCATCTGCTGTAACACCCACAGCCCACCATCACCACCACAACCCTCCCCACCACCCGCTTTGACACCCACAACCCACCATCACCACAGCTCTCCTCACCACTCGCTCTAACACCCTTAACCCACCATCACCACCACTAGCCTCCCCACCACCCGCTGTAACACCCATAACCCACCATCACCACCACAACCCTATCCTCCACCCGACGTAACACCCACAACCCACCATCACTACCACAACACTCCCCACTACCCGCTGTAACACCCACAACCCACCATCACCACCACAACCCTCCCCAACACCTGCTGTAACACCCACAACTCCACCACCACCACCACAACCCTCGTCACCACTTGCTGTAACACCACAACCCATCACCACCACAACCCTCCCCACCAGCCGCTGTAACACCCATAACCCACCATCACCACCACAACCCTATCCTCCCCCCGACCTAACACCCACAACCCACCTTCGCTACCACAGCCCTCCCGACCACCCACTGTAACACACAACCCACCATCACTACCACAACCCTACCCACCACCCGTTGTAACACCCAAAACTCACCATCACCAAAACCCTCTGCACCACCCGCTGTAACAGCTATAACCAACCATCACTACCACAACCCTTCCCACCATCCGCTGTAACACCCACAACCCACCATCACCACCACAACCCTCCCCACCACCAGCTATAACACCCTCAACCCACCATCTCCAGCACAACCCTTCCCACCACCCTCAGTAACTCACAACCCACTATCATCACAACCCTCCCCACCACCCGCTATAACACCCACAAACCACCATCACCACAACCCTGCCCACCATTCGCTGTAACACCCACAACCCACCACTACGACAACCCTTCCCACCAACCGCTATAACACCCACAACCCACCCAACCACCCGCTGTAACATACACAACCCACCATAACCACCACAACCCTCCCCACCACCTGATTTAACACCCACAACCCACCATCACCACCACAACCCTTCCCACCACCCCTTGTAACACTCACAATCCTACATCACCACCACAGCCCTCCCCACCACCCGCCGTAACACCCAGAGCCCACCGTCACCACCACAACCTCTCCCACCACCCGCTGTAACACCCACAACACTATCACCACAACCCTCCCGTACCGCTGTCACCCCTACCCACATCACCGCCACAACACCCACCACTCCTGTAACACCTACAACCCACCATCACACCACTCCCACACCCGCTGTAGCACCCACAACACACCACCACACCACAACCTACCCACCACCCGCTGTAACCCCACAACCCACCATGACCACCACAACCCTTCCCACCACCCGCTGTAAATAACCCACCTCCCTCCACCACACGCTATAACCCACAACCACCATCACCACAAACCCTCCCACCACACGCTGTAACACTATAACAACTATCACCACCAACCTTCCCACACCGTGTAACACCACAACCCACCATCATCCCACCACAACTCCCCACCACCAGTGTAACACCCACAACCCACTATCTCCAGCACAACCCTCCCCACACCCTTGTAACACACCCAACCCACATCACAACAACCTCCCCACCACCCACTGTAACACCCACAACCCACCATCACCACCACAACTCTCCACACTCGACAACCACAACCATCACCACCGACAACCCTCCCACCACCGCTTTAACACTCACAACCCACCATCACCACCACAACCCTCCCAACCACCCGCTGTAACACACAACCCACAATCACCACCACAACCCTCCCCACCACCCGCTGTAACACCTACAACTCACCATCACCACCACAACCCTTTCCATCATCCGCTGTAACACCCACAACCCACCATCACCACCACAACCCACCCCACGACCCGGTGTAACACAACCCACCACCACCACCACAACTCTCCCCACCACCCGCTTTAACACTCACAACCCACCATCACCACCACAACCCTCCCCACCACCCGCTGTAACACCCGTGACCCACCATCACCACTACAGCCCTCCCCACCACCCGCTGTAATCCACAACCCACCATCACCACCACAGTCTTCCCCACCACCTGCTGTAACACCCACAACTCACCATCACCATCACAATCCTTCCCACCACCCGCTGTAACACCCACAGCACACTATCATCACCAGAACCCTCCTCACCACCCGCTGTAACACCGACAACCCATCACGACCACAACCCTCCCCACCACCCGCTGCACAACCCACAACCCACCATCACCAACACAACAATCTCTACCACCCTCTGTAACACCCAAAACCCGCCATCACCACCACAACCCTTCCCACCACCCACTAACTTTCACAACCCTCCATCACCCACCACAACCCTTCCCACCACCCGCTATAACACTTACAACCCACCATCACCACCTCAACCCTCCTTGCCACCTGCTATAACACCCACAACCCACCATCCCCACCACAACCATCCCCACCACCATCTGTACCACTCACAACCCATCATCATCTCCACATCATCTCCCACCACCCACTGTAACACTTACAACCCACCATCACCTCCACAACCCTCCCCACCGTACGCTGTAACACCCACAACCCACCATCAGTACCACAACCCTTCCCACAACCAGCTGTTACACCCAATACCCACCATCATCACCACAACCCTCCCCACCACACGCTGTAACACCCACAACCCACCATCACCACCACAACCCTTCCCACCACCCGGTGTAACACCCACAACCCACCCCACCACCACAACCCTTCCCACCATCTGCTGTAACACCCACAGCCCACCATCACCACCACAACCCTCCCCACCACCCGCTTTGACACCCACAACCCACCATCACCACCACAGCTCTCCTCACCACCCGCTCTAACACCCTCAACCCACCATCACCACCACTAGCCTCCCCACCACCCGCTGTAACACCCATAACCCACCATCACCACCACAACCCTATCCTCCACCCGACGTAACACCCACAACCCACCATCATTACCACAACCCTCCCCACCACCCGCTGTAACACCCACAACTCACCACCACCACCACCACAACCCTCACCACCATTTGCTGTAACACCACAACACACAACCTCATCACCACCACAAGCCTCCCCACCATCCGCTGTAACACCCATAACCCACCATCACCACCACAACCCTGTCCTCCCCCCCAACGTAACACCCACAACCCACCATCGCTACCACAGCCCTCCCCACCACCCGCTGTAACACCCACAACCCACCATCACTACCACAACCCTCCCCACCACCCGCTGTAACACCCAAAACTCACCATCACCACCACAACCCTCTACACCACCCGCTGTAACAGCTATAACCAACCATCACTACCACAACCCTTCCCACCATCCGCTGTAACACCCACAACCCACCATCACCACCACAACCCTCCCCACCACCAGCTGTAACACCCACAACCCACCATCTCCAGCACAACCCTCCCCACCACCCTCTGTAACTCACAACCCACTATCATCACAACCCTCCCCACCACCCGCTATAACACCCACAACCCACCATCACCACCACAACCCTCCCCACCACTCGCTGTAACACCCACAACCCACCACTACGACAACCCTTCCCACCAACCGCTATAACACCCACAACCCACCATCACCAACACAACCCTCCCAACCACCCGCTGTAACATACACAACCCACCATAACCACCACAACCCTCCCCACCACCCGCTTTAACACCCACAACCCACCATCACCACCACAACCCTCCCCACCACCCCCTGTAACACTCACAATCCTACATCACCACCACAACCCTCCCCACCACCCGCCGTAACACCCACAACCCACCGTCACCACCACAACCTCCCCCACCACCCGCTGTAACACCCACAACACACTATCACCACCACAACCCTCCCCAGCACCCGCTGTAACCCCCACAACCCACCATCACCACCACAACCCTCCCCACCACTCGCTGTAACACCCACAACCCACCATCAACACCACAACCCTCCCCACCACCCGCTGTAACACCCACAACCCACCATCACCACCACAACCCTTCCCACCACCCGCTGTAACACCCACAAACCCTACCCACCACCCGCTGTAACACCCACAACCCACCATCACCACCACAACCCCTCCCACCACCCGCTGTAACACCCACAACACACTATCACCACCACAGCCCTCCCCAACACCCTCTCTAACATCCACAACCCACCATCACCACCACAACCATCTCTACCACCCGCCGTAAGACCAACAACCCATTATCACCACCACAACCTTCCCCACCATCCGCTGTAACACCCACAACCCACCGTCACCACCAGAACGCACCCCACCACCCACTTTAACACTCCTGTACGTCACTGACCTCTTCAGCGACACCTCCACGGTCCGAGACATCGAAGCTCTCCAACACTCCACCATCACCATCGTCTCCTCTATCTCCCCCCCCCCCCCTTCCCACCCCCACACCCCAAGCAGCCGGTGTCCCCCACACGTGGCACAACACCTCTAAACCAGGACCATCATCACCCTCCTTCGTAACCAGTATGACTCTCCTCCTTCACCACGACAAAGTGTGTCACCATCACGCTACTTACAAACCAGTGTGATACCTTTCCTAATTATCACTATTAACGCTGTCCCCGCTCGTCATTTTCAAGTGCCATTTCACCACCAGTACCACCATACACCATGCCACTTTATAACACCTATCGACCCACCACCACTTCCTCTACCACTGTTGTCCACTTTAACCACAAAGACTATATATCGCAGTCTCTTATGTGGTGATGCTTCTGTCTCCGCCAGACGCATAGCAGAGAGTATTCTTGCTGGAATGGTAGCGTTTATCTCTTCTTCCTCTAAGTCGACCTCTTCATCCAGTCCATGGCTCAACCGTACCTGCTCTGAGGTCATTCAGGCAAGGGATCAGGCATATCGGGCTTGGAAAAATCCTCTATATGGCTTCCATTCAGCTTTTATCACTGCCAGCCATCACTGCAGGTACGTTATCCGTGAGGCGAAGCGTTCCTTTATTCAAAGGAAGTGCGATAACATGTCCTCGTCATCCACTGATCTTTGCACATGAATGTGTCAACATTTAAGGTAATTCATCACCTGAGGATTACATGTCTTTGATGACGAAGTTCTTCGACAAAGCTTACTCGGTCAGTATCGTAGAGTTTGATGATTTCTGACGAATGATTTGCTTCACCTAAGCCATCTGACTGTTGACCTCCTCCTCGATAACCGCACGAGGTTGTGTATCACAGTCTCATTCCTGAATCCAGTTTGATTCGGGAGAGATCATATGGTAGGGTGGATAACAGTCTTGATTGTCCTTGACAGGTAACTACGTCATCCGTGTGAAGGCTTGAGTGAGGTAGCTGAGTTGTGTGTGAGAGGGACGTCAACATATGAGAGAGAGAGAGAGAGAGAGAGAGAGAGAGAGAGAGAGAGAGAGAGAGAGAGAGAGAGAGAGAGCAGCTGACACAAAGGTTGGCTGTCATCAGTGTGGTTGGACTTCAAGCACCACAAAACTTCCCAGTTGGTCGAAGGATAACGGAACGTGTGTTTGCAGAACTCCAGGAGACGCCATCTGCCCACACCTGGAATGGGATTTCATCTCTCTGTGTACTAGCATTGTGACAGGTGGCGAGCCCATATCGAGAGGAGGACCACTTGCTTAGTACGACGCTGCTTGAGTGAGCTTCTCTTCGGCTGGTTGAGATAAACAGGCTACGTGATGAGACATTGTCAACAACACAAGCCTTGTTGCTTCAGTAATCACCATTACTCCCATTATCACCGTCACTTTCACCGCTGTTGTAATGAGCACCTCCTTCCACCACTGACACCAAGGGCACAGTTAACGACCAGGTTTTAGCAGCACTGCAGTCACTCTCACCATTCATCACCGTGGCTATCACCATCCACACTCTCAGTCACCAGAAACATGATGGACACCAGCCTCACCACTATGAGCACCGTCACCATCGCTCACCGCTGTAGCCGTCATAGCCATTGATCACCATCATCATCATCACTCCCGCCATCTATTGTTACCAACTCCATTACCGATAACAACCCCAGCTCCACCGTCGTTAGCGCTGACTTGACTCCACCTTGATATGCCTTGTGCCGCCGGTCAGCGGCGGGTGTGTTGTGCACCCCAGGTACATCTTGTGAGATGTAGCGCAAAAGGATTACAGAGGTCGTAAAGGGTTTTGCCGGGCCCCAGTGAGCAGATACTCATCACATGCATTGTCGCAAAGTTAGCGCATTCCATACGCTAACAATCTTTCATATCGTAATTCTGTTGAGATGAAAAAAAGTAAATACGGTCCTAGAGCTTCAGCTGTGTTGTTGTTCATAGTGTGCTGTGCCACCGGGTTTGGAAGAAACGAACAAGCGTTAGCGAGGTCGACTTCTGGACTGGCAGCAAATAAGAGACTCCCGCTCGTGATCTAACTGGATCCAAAGACGGAACAGACGTGAGAGAGGATGAGTAAGGTTGCTTTCTTGTGCAGTCTAGCAGAGAGGATGAAAAATCGTGCGTTGTTCAGAAAACGTAGCCCAGGGCACCACTGTTTACTAGGAGGCGGGTCGTAAGAGTGGACGACCTTTTCTGTGTTTTCTCAGAACTTCTTAAGACCAGAGAATCCGATCTCTTGACTGACTCTGAAAAGTTTAATTGTCGTATCAGAGACGTGGTCATCCTTCTGTAACAAGACGTCTGCATGAATATTGTTGAAACGTTCTACTGATCGACAGACGTATAGATATGCGAGGATTCTTTGTTTTTTTCATACGAAGAGCATTTGATGCCCGTGAGAAAATCTTCATAAACCTTGATGTTCATGATAAAAACTGTCTGCTCACATTTTATCTCATTACTTCAGAGGAGACACTGGCCTTTGTTACCCTGAAGTTCAGTTACTGAAGGTTCAGAAATGACTTCAGTCTCAAAGATCTGCCAAGGCACTCCATGTCTCCGCTGTGGTGGAACACCATTCGTACAGGATCTTAGACTCTATATGATGAAGGACGTCGCCAGTGTGCAGTTCCATAGCACTAAACCAGGACTAGAGATAAACGAATTGAAACGGGAAGAAACACATGCTTTTGTGAATATAAACACAACATGAAACACTTCGTTTAAGAGTGAGGAACGTCTCAGTAAATCACCAGTCTCGTGTAAGTAGGTAATACCGTAAATTTTCGCGTTTACAAGCATTTACATATTGTCAGAATCACTGAATGTGTCGTGTATTACCAACCAGATATCAAACGTGCCATCTGGTCATTTTCTCTGCACTTGGACCCGAGACTTTCCAGCCCGTCGAGATAAAGCCTCAGCTGGACTTAAAACTACCTCCTATTCCAGCATATGTCGGCTTCACGGAACATCTTCCTACCACGCACCTCAGATTATGGGTTGGACTCGAGGAACCAGCACGATTGCGGCCGGGATTTAAGGTCCGAGGATCATTATGGCTAGGACTCAAGGAGCCAGGTTAAGGATGACCCTACCTTGACCTCAAGGATTAAGGTTACGTATAAGCTGGCCACAAGGGCGGAAGATGATTGCGGCTAGAACTTGAAAGTCTGGTGTAGTGGGTGTGTTAGACATTTCTCTAAACCATTAGGATCAGATGAGATCATTGCTGCGTTATAGTCAGAGTCAAAACAGCAGAAACAGAGTAAGGTTGATTCATGATATTTGAACGTATAAAAGGGATGGAAATGCATTTTTTTTTAATTTTTTAGTGAAATAGCCATAGCCTTTATACCGGTAACATTTATAGAACAGTAGGTGTTACCGGACTCTGACTGCTCGAGGTTACACCACGAGTGAAAAGTCACCTTTTGGCGAGGCTGCATCATTACAAGTACTGTCACCTCAAAGAACTTCTCACTCCAGAGGAGTCTACACTTCCATGCTACTGGAAGTAGCGCAGCCTGGAGCTGCAGCAGCCTTTAGAAAGGTAAGAACACCAGGAGTCTTTCATAGAAATTGGTCCTTGGGGTTAATATAGAAAATTGAAATAGATATATAGAAAAGTATGCTATGCGTCAGGTCCATTCCAGACTTACGAAGTCAGACTGATCGTAGATAACGCAGCATAAGTTAATCTCTTGACCACATGGATACGAGTGTTGATGTTGATAGGCCATCACACCCATGGATCTTACTGCCGCTCTCATTGGTCGTACTCAAGGAGATAAGAACGACACGATATTTTTAATCTTGACGCCGTAAAAAAAGGTTGATAAGAAATCACTAATACGGATGTTCAGATGCGAAAAAAAAATTGATGGTACGTGTGATATTGTGGGAAAGAAACCAGTTTGAATAACTCCTTTCAGGAGATATAGAGCGGAAAGAGGAGCGAGGGACGTCCGGGGCCAGGATGAATGATGGAGGGTAGGATCCTTCAAGTATTTTAACCAACTCAGGGACGCTGAAGTGGACGAATTGCCAAGGCAGAAGATTTAGATATAAGAACCAGACCCGGTGAACCTGGTTGAAATGCACGCACACGGGTCCGAGGACGAGGAAAAGAGCTATTGAATATGTAAACACGCTCGTTGCACGAGCACAAACGCGTATTCAACACGCGTAAGACGCGCGCTCATCCTCAGCGGAGCACAGACTGGTACTCGAGAGTGTGTGTGTGTGTGTGTGTGTGTGTGTGTGTGTGGAAGGTTGGTCGGGAGGTCCCAGAGTTATGTGGAGCAGGTGACAGCCTCATACAAGCTGGTCATTTGGCATTATGTAGTAAGAGATGATCACAATCTCCAGTGATGTGACTTGACAGCGTACGAAAAACTGTCTTGTAATGTAAGGTGACGGGGTTCCAAACCTGTCCAGTGTTGTATCTAACGACACATTAAACCTCTCTAGGTTTGCCTGATCTGAAAAACTTTCGAAATATCAAACGTTATGGCGTACGATTGTCTCAAATCACTCCGTCAGGATGACCTCGGATTAATAAGACATGATGGTTAAGGATACTACAAGGAAATCTTGCCTTGTGACAACCGGACTAGTGATCAAACAAAAGAGAAACTTATATGGAACACAAAATGTAGAGGGATTCGAAGACTAGAGAATGTCGAATTAAAAACAGTAGAACAACGATTGGAAGGATTAGAGGGGTAGAACGAACATCCTATAGTTTGGGTTGAGTTGTATACCGATGCATATTTCTAATAGGAAGAATCTTTACCTTCTGAGCACAAGCGAAATAGATAGATAAGCAGAGGAGCAAGTTCAGTGGCAAGATGCCAGAAAGGATACCGTTTGTTCCATACTGACGTATGCTGAATACGTTCTTAGATAATAGGAAAAGAATTTGGATTATTAGTGACTTACGAGTGCCTCGTGCGAAGTGGCTTTAAAGAACGAAAAGACGGCCGATAGAGAGCGTGGCTTTATCAACGGGAGAAACAACAGTAAAACTGAAGAGAGTGGCTTTATCAACGGGAGAAACAACGGTAAAACTGAAGAGAGTGGCTTTATGAACGTGAGAAACAACAGTAAAACTGAAGAGAGTGGCTTTATCAACGTGAGAAACAACAGTATGATTGAAGAGAGTGGCTCTATCAACGGGAGAAACAAAAATAAAACTGAAGAGAGTGGCTTTATCAACGGGAGAAACAGCAGTAAAACTGAAGAGAGTGACTTTATCAACGGGAGAAACAACGGTAAAACTGAAGAGAGTGACTTTATCAACGGGAGAAACAGCAGTAAAACTGAAGAGAGTGACTTTATCAACGGGAGAAACAACAGTATAACTGAAGAGAGTGGCTTTATCAACGGGAGAAACAGCAGTAAAACTGAAGAGAGTGACTTTATCAACGGGAGAAACAACAGTAAAACTGAAGAGAGTGGCTTTATCAACGGGAGAAACAGCAGTAAAACTGAAGAGAGTGACTTTATCAACGGGAGAAACAACAGTATAACTGAAGAGAGTGGCTTCATCAACGGGAGAAACAACAGTATAACTGAAGAGAGTGGGTTTATCAACGGGAGAAACAACAGTTTAACTGAAGAGAGTGGCTTTATCAACCACAGAAACGGTAAAGCTGATGCTATGAAAGAGAAGGAAAGGTACATCAGAAGTTGCTTGGGATGATTTTCGCTAAACGCTACCAATGCCCGTCACTTGAGAGAACAAGGACGATTATCTCAGTTTTCTTTAGATAAAAGGCTGCTTCGTCCCACGAATATAGAAAAATATCTGTAACGAATTTAAGCGAAGAAGAAAGCCGAGTTATTCCAGACCCAGTATGTTTGATTCCCTTGGTCGAACACTCAGTGGAGAGAATTGACAGTAACTTGGATTAGATGAGGAGATAACTCTTGAAGGAACATGGATATATTTACCTCTGTTTCTGCAACCAGAACTTTTACCGCACGCTCAACTGAGGTGGAAACATCGCCCAAGAAGAAGTAGCGGTCTTGCAGAGAAGAAACAATAAACTTACGTAATTATTTAGTACAACGTTATCATTAGTGGCGTTCAGTAAGTGACAGTATGAGGAGTTACGGTGAAAGCGAGACTTTACAAGAGTGTAATCAAATGAGCCATGTTGGACTGGACTCGTGTAGCTGCTTAAAGCAAATAATGGAAGGGAATAACGATTTTGGAGTGGTGGTAGAGTTGTTATGACGGTCCGGGACATGAGTGGAATGGTTAATGATGTATGGGCTGTACCCCTGTTCTCTCAGAGCTCTACCCCCTTTTGGTCTCAGAGTTCTATCTACCCCCTGCTTTCTCAGAGCTTTACCTCCTGTTCTCTCAGAGTTGTATGCCTTGTTCACCCAGGGCTGTACCCTGTTTTTTTTTTTTCTCAGAGCTCTGTCCTCTGTTCTCTCAGATCTCAATCCCCTTTTCTCTCACCTATGTGTTGGTGGGTTTTAGTTCCTCTTTGTGATAAGCGTAAAGTCTTATAAGTAGGAAGACCTCAGCTTCAGCATGGGAGGACGTCACAGCCATATATGAGAAATCTAAGCAGCCATAGTTCATAAATGAATACTAGCCATTAAGAGAAAATATCTCGTGCGTTTAGCACACAAAACTTAGGCTAGGGGATTAGACTCGGAAGAAATAACTGTGTCTAACCTAGGTGATGGGGTTGGAATAAGCAGAAAACTCATTCTTTAAATTGAAGTTGGAAGTGTAGGTTCTTGGATGAAATATGGAAAGAATTAGTATATCACCATATAGCTGGGGCATCCGAAGGGAAGTATGATTTTAGAGACTATTCAGCAGTTCTTTCTAGATCATCCTGTAATCGTAGGTTATTTTCTTCAGTCAATAAGGCATTGCTGATCTTTGTGCCATCTGCAAATCCGAACGCTATTCAGCCCAATATCAATATCTTTGATATAAGTGACGAAAAGTATGGGCCCAAGTACGAATCCCTGGATTACCCCACTGTATAACGGGTGACCACGGTGATGATTCCCCATTCATTTCGGCTCTCTGCTTTCTGTCTCGTAACCAGGCTTCTATCTAGTTTCCTCTGCAACCGGTAATCCCCAAGACCCGGACTTAATGCATTAATTCAATGTTGGGGACTTTGTCGAGTGTTTTTGTAAGTCCAGAAATATGTTTACTATGCAGCGTCGAGATGCTAAGATAAATTCCAGGCTGAAAAGCAGATCCTATGAGAGCAGATGAAACGACTTGATTCTATTTAGCTTAGAAAAGAGAGGGTTAAGAGGGAATCTTATATGAATATTCTGAATTATGAAAGGCTTTTATAATCTTGATCTAACAAGGTAAGACTTGATTCGTCTGATTTCACTCGTAGTAATAGATACAAACTCTTGGGCAAACGCTTTACTTCGAATAAGGCGTAGTATTTTCTTTAACAGGATTGCTGTTAATGTATGAAATAATTCACCAATTAGAGTGGTTGAAAAACTATTTTAGATGCGTTTAAGAACAGACAAGATGAATATTTCGCTTCACTTCCATGACTTACATTATTTGTGCTTTCACAGTCACACTAAAAGTGTGAAGGTTATTTTCTTTAAAGTATCTGTATACCTCCACCTTTTACCACACTGTTCTGTGAGCTTCTGATATATTCCGCTATCTCAAACAGCCTCGAATGGATCCAGTAGTCTGCTGCTGTTTTGAATACCCTTTTATTCCTCTGTCTGTAGACCGAAATTGTGTTTAAGACTGTGTTTGGAAGCTGTTGTTTAATGTCGGTCGGGTCCTCACAGTATGTGTGGATAGGTTTTGTCTGTGCCGTGCTTGTAGCTTAGATTAGGTTGTTGAAGTTGTGAAGCGAAGGAAAGATTTCTGTTTCCATTTAGTGGATGGTGACTGTGTATGAGTTGTTTGTATGGGAGGGGTGTATTAGCACTGCCACAGAAGATAGAGTATTGACCATAGTGAGACGAAATTATTATGGAAATAGTTTCATTTCGTTGTACAAGTACTGAATGTTTGTGGCTATTAAACAGGATGTATATATATATATTTTTTTTTTTCTCGTGTGATTAGCAGCTTTGGATAACCAAGCAGGTGAGGCATAGATGAGGCCAGGGAGTGTGATTGGTTTGTCGATTACTCAGAAGGACACTTTTTCCTGTTCTTACTCACTACCGGGAAGTTCACTGGAGGCGTTTAGTTTGTCGATGGCCTTTGTGTTGGTGTTTGTAGTGTGGGGAGTGAATGTCATGTGTGTGTGTGCGTGTGTGTGTGTGTGTGTGTGTGTCGTATGTATTACTAATTTGGCTAGAGTTCTGTTGAGTAGGAAATGGTTGACCGTATATATATATATATATATATATATATATATATATATATATATATATATATATATATATATATATAAATATATATATATATATATATATATATATATATATATATATATATATATAAATATATATATATATATATATATATATATATATATATATATATATATATATATATATATATATATATTTTTTTTTTTTTTTTTTTTTTTTTTTTTTGCTTTGTCGCTGTCTCCCGCGTTTGCGAGGTAGCGCAAGGAAACAGACGAAAGAAATGGCCCAACCCACCCCCATACACATGTATATACATACGTCCACACACGCAAATATACATACCTACACAGCTTTCCATGGTTTACCCCAGACGCTTCACATGCCCTGATTCAATCCACTGACAGCACGTCAACCCCAGGTATACCACATCGCTCCAATTCACTCTATTCCTTGCCCTCCTTTCACCCTCCTGCATGTTCAGGCCCCGATCACACAAAATCGTTTTCACTCCATCTTTCCACCTCCAATTTGGTCTCCCTCTTCTCCTCGTTCCTTCCACCTCCGACACATATATCCTCTTGGTCAATCTTTCCTCACTCATCTCTCCATGTGCCCAAACCACTTCAAAACACCCTCTTCTGCTCTCTCAACCACGCTCTTTTTATTTCCACACATCTCTCTTACCCTTACGTTACTTGCTCGATCAAACCACCTCACACCACACATTGTCCTCAAACATCTCATTTCCAGCACATCCATCCTCCTGCGCACAACTCTATCCATAGCCCACGCCTCGCAACCATACAACATTGTTGGAACCACTATTCCTTCAAACATACCCATTTTTGCTTTCCGAGATAATGTTCTCGACTTCCACACATTCTTCAAGGCTCCCAGAATTTTCGCCCCCTCCCCCACCCTATGATCCACTTCCGCTTCCATGGTTCCATCCGCTGCCAGATCCACTCCCAGATATCTAAAACACTTCACTTCCTCCAGTTTTTCTCCATTCAAACTCACCTCCCAATTGACTTGACCCTCAACCCTACTGTACCTAATAACCTTGCTCTTATTCACATTTACCCTTAACTTTCTTCTTCCACACACTTTACCGAACTCAGTCACCAGCTTCTGCAGTTTCTCACATGAATCAGCCACAAGCGCTGTATCATCAGCGAACAACTGACTCACTTCCCAAGCTCTCTCATCCCCAACAGACTTCATACTTGCCCCTCTTTCCAAAACTCTTGCATTTACCTCCCTAACAACCCCATCCATAAACAAATTAAACAACCATGGAGACATCACACACCCCTGCCGCAAACCTACATTCACTGAGAACCAATCACTTTCCTCTCTTCCTACACGTACACATGCCTTACATCCTCGATAAAAACTTTTCACTGCTTCTAACAACTTTCCTCCCACACCATATATTCTTAATACCTTCCACAGAGCATCTCTATCAACTCTATCATATGTCTTCTCCAGATCCATAAATGCTACATACAAATCCACTTGCTTTTCTAAGTATTTCTCACATACAGTCTTCAAAGCAAACACCTGATCCACACATCCTCTACCACTTCTGAAACCACACTGCTCTTCCCCAATCTGATGCTCTGTACATGCCTTCACCCTCTCAATCAATACCCTCCCATATAATTTACCAGGAATACTCAACAAACTTATACCTATGTACATACATACATACATACATACATACATACATACATACATACATATTCGCCATATCCAGATTAGCATGGTAACGTCAAGAAAAGAGGACTGAGCCTTAGAGGGAAAATCTTCACTTGGCCCCCTTCTCTGTTCCTTCTTTTCGAAAAATAAAAGCAGGAGGGGAGGATTTCCAGCTCCCCGCCCCGTAGCGCTCACCGCAGGAAAATCTAGAGTTACGGAGAACAAATCGTGTAAGTTACATGTTGTCATGTGTGAATTGGAGAGATGGTATGTTTGTGTGTGTGACGCAAGGAATAAACTAACAATTCGGGTCAGTGGAGTGAAACTTGACAGGCACTGCATTGCTTGGCTCATCGAGAGAGAGAGAGAGAGAGAGAGAGAGAGAGAGAGAGAGAGAGAGAGAGAGAGAGAGAGAGAGAGAGAGAGGACTTTCTGTAAGAGGAATATAGAAGTTTTAATTCAACAGTTTTATGGCCAGGTTCGTGATACTGTGGAGGCCGTGTTCCGGAAGGCTTCCTGCGGATGCTCATAACGTGCTCGCCTCGCCTTCGTCAGAGCGTCATCAAAGGATGACTACTTTATGAAAGAGGTGGCAGGAGGCGAACTGCGAGACTAGAGGTTGTGATGCTTTTGAGGTGTAAGCCTTCAAGTTGCACGTCACCTCGGCTAAGTCAACGACTCTTGACTCGTTTTTGTGTGTTATTTTGGTTGGTTTGAATGGAAAACACGATGATGTCTCAGTGAACCAGATGTTATACTGATAACGACCATATGTTGTGTTTCTCGGCTTCAAATGGCTTCAGCTACGTGCCGATGTTTAACGTCTTGTGTATATTGTGAGGATCATTGTCTTCTGGACCATCGGTTTGGTTAGATGTTCATTGTGAATTAATTTTTTTTTTTCTCTCTCTCTCTCTCTCTCTCTCTCTCTCTCTCTCTCTCTCTCTCTCTCTCTCTCTCTCTCTCTCTCTCTCTCTCCCTCTCCTTCTCTCCCTCTCCCTCCCTCCCCCGGAGGTGCATTGTTTTGCGAAGTGTAATTGTTCATGAAAAGCGATTGGGTGGCAGTGACAGCCTTCAAGTACAGCAGTTGGTGTTCTTGTGGTGTTCGGTGCATCTGGCAGTACGTGGGATTCCATGATGTTGGTCATTAGTAAGTTGTCAATACTCTCACGGTTAGAAAAAATGATTTGGTAGAAGTGATGGTACAGGAACTTTAAGCTATCGCCGCGTAAATGTGATAAATAATCGTGAATTTGATAAAGAAAATTCTGGGTTTACATACCGGTATCCAGGATGGGTCGTCACTGTGTGGCAGCATCGATGTCTGTGTGGTTCTTGGCGACCAGGGTTTGCCCCAGGCGGTAAGTTTATGTAGTATGGGAGGAAACTCCCGGGATTGTGGAATATTATACGCCCGGGAAGGGAAAGTTTTGATGACGCAAAGAACTACGCAAGTTTGAACAATTACCGCCGGCGTAGAGACAGCGGCCAACGTCATTGTTGTTGTTATTGTTTTTGTAAAGTGAGGTGGATGACTCGACCTCTTCTCTCAGGTGACCACTGGGGGTTCCGGAGGGGTGTTCTGCCGCTGAGGCTCTCCGTCCGAAGGTGAAGCTGAGAGAGACAATAGAACTTCCAGTGTCTGTCTTACATGTCGCTCACATCCAGTTAGGTGCAGCCGACGTGGATGCGGTGATGAGGCCGGAGATCTTGTGAAGAATGGCGATGCAGAGGTGAAATCAACAAACATTGCCACCATCCCTCACAGCCATTACTCACCGTCTCTCACCTCACCACCAAACATCGACCATCACCAACGCTGTCGAAATCGCATATCACCACCACCCGCTGTCACTACCCGTCACCAACACCACAGGATCATGGAGCCATCATTGCTCCTCTCACCACATCATCACCACCTCTCACCACTACACAACACGACCACCCCTTATGACCATACGTCACCATCATCAACTTACCTTATCCTGACTTATAATCAACAGAACTTTTCGCTATCACCCTTGACCACCATCTGTTGGTACTTCCACCACCGTCAGTAAGTACCACGTCTTAACTACCACGTCTTAACTATCTTAGTACTATCCCTCACTGCAGCACATCACTGCTATCCCTTAGTGCCACACATCAACACTACCCCTTTATCATCACCCTTCACCAGCATCCTTCAGTTTCATCTCTCACCAGTACAGTTCGCCAACCACTATTGGCTGCCGTCAGTCTTCACCACTGTACCCCTCACCTCCACATCTCACCATGAAACACCACTGAGCCTCACACCCACACATCACTGCCGCCCCAAAACATTTGACACCACCACCTATTCTTCATACCTGTTGTAGGCTTCAACAGAGTTTCTCACAAAGGGTTTCGCTGATAGCGAAATATGGATCCTGACATACACATATCACCAGCACGCCTCACAGCTGGCCATCATCGCCACCCCATGCCAACATCTCTCACCACCGCCTCTGGATAAGCAGCGTCCAGGTGGGACCATGAAACGCGCCACCACTGATCACACGACATGATACACCCGGTACGACTCCATCTGGTAAGGGGTGTTGGTGGTAGGTGGTGCTTCTTGGGCTCCTCTCAGCGCCACACATCACCACAGATCTTCATCGTCAACTCTCCTCAGCTTACCACATCACAGCTACGCTACATCTCAACCACAACCCAACACCATCAGGTATTAACATCATCAGTTACTGCCAAAGTCATCATCACTCTCACCACCATGCATCACCACCACACTGCTACATCACACACACATCACCACCAACCGTGACGACTTCCCCTCACCACCACCAGTCACCACCACTTCTCACCATCACCCGTCATCAACCCTCCCCCTCACCACCACCCGTCACAACTCCCCATATCAACAACTCTCATTACCGTCCCTCAGTTCCACCCGTCATCATCTCGAGCTCCACCTCTCTCTCTCTCTCTCTCTCTCTCTCTCTCTCTCTCTCTCTCTCTCTCTCTCTCTCTCTCTCCCGCCCGACACACCATTTCCTTGCAAGTACCCCTCACCATCACTTCCCTCACCACTTTCCATAAGCATTTCCTCACCACCACCACCACCCGTAACCACCATTCCTCACCATTACCGTAACTAGAACCCCTCACCACCACTCGCAACCACCATCCCTCACCACCTTCCGTCCACCCCAGCCCTCACCACCACCTAACCTTAACACACATCCCTGCCTCGGTAGGCTGAGACTGGCCGGGACGACCGTGAGGGACGCTGCAGCCCATTACACTCCTCGCTGCACGGGATAAGACCAGGGCGTCCCGCAGGTCCAGTGCAGTCGCACGCAGGATCAAAGTGATTCCTCGTCTTCCAGCGTCTGGGCTGTTGAGACATCTGAAAGGATTAAAGGATCGTAAATGATTAATGAGGTTGTTAGTGTCGCCTTGAAGGATGATATAGAAAGAAAGATCGAGTATTAGAGGTTAACACAAATGGTAGTGCGTGATTAGGTCGTCTGTATCTAAGTATATCTAGAATGATAGATCTATAAACACTGCAGGTTAGATTCGAACCCTGGCACGAACGTTCGGCTACCTCAGCCACACAGAGGTTTAAAAACAGGCACTAATGTACTTGTGTTTTAGTAGTGAGTCCCGACCTGAACTTGGTAGGGGTAACTTGGACTGGAGTATATCAAGGCAACGATAGCGTGCTGAGTGATGCGGAATTTTCACAAAGAGGGAATTCCTGGAGCAGGAAATAAGCATGAAGCGCGCGCGCGCGCGCGCACACACACACACACACACACACACACACACACACACACACACACACACGCGATCGTTGCTACCCTGGACCTTGCTACCCTGGCAGCCAGCCTGGCTGGCTGCCAGGGTAGCAAGGTCCTCCATGACCCAAGGTAGTGTGTGTTGTGTTGTAGTAGGAGCTGTCAACGTGCATCTATCGACAACCAGCGTTTGAGATTCATGAATGGACGACCTCATAACGGAACATTAATTGTTAATATGCCCTTCAGATCCCGTTCCACAAAGCTTGTGTTACAGTTGTGTAGATTCTTTACACCGTACACCAGCAGCCACTCAGAGCTGGTCTCCAGACTCACCAACGTCGTCAAAGATGTCCTCTTCTACTTGGGCTAACCGAGCGATTAATGACGTATTGCCCATAAGTTTGTATAGTCTTGACCCAGAGCCAACTTGTAGTGAGTATCACGGGAGGTCAGGGTGTGGCGATTGCATCAGTGGGAAGAGTGTGGTGAGTGTGTCGGTGCATACAAATAGGCTGAGGACATCAGTTGTCAAGAGGTACGGAGCACATCATTAGATAGGCTGAAGTGAGTACATCAGTGGGTGATAAGGTGTAGTCAGTGCGTTAGGGTGTACATGAGGAGGATAGTTAGGTGGTAAGCTGATGGTCTGTTACAAGGATGTCTGCTGGAGGACACTGACAGTATCCTAAGTTTCCCATCGGCACAGAGCGAGACATTGTAGTGAAGTAGAAGGCTTCTCCTCACCCACCATTTCCTCTGGCACATAACCTGCAGGATAGTCCCTGTAAAGAAACATTATATATACAGTATACTGACTCGGACATTTTTTTTCAGGTAAGGGAAAATGACACAGAATTTCAGATCGCGCTAAATGATTTAGATGCTCTGGAAGGAAGACTATTTGTCGTTATTCTGAAGAGATGACAAGAAGTTCCAAATAGGTGTACACTACCTCGATGCCCTAGTATCCAAGATACTCCACCACCTCCAGGTAGCTCATTCGTGAACTCGTGTGTGTCACCAGTGTATTGCCACACTGCTGTGCAAGCTGCTGGTGTGGGTCGGTCGGAGAGGGTGGACTGGACAGGGTCAGCAAGATGAAAGGGGCTTCCTGGTAGGCGGTGCAAGATCGACCCAGGTAGATAAGTAGGTCGATGGATAGGTAGAAGTCAGCCACAGGAGTCACGATCAGGTCAATGAGTGTTGTGTGACCATGCTGAGGAAAGTAGACTCTCTGTGACTGAAGTGGCTGTTGTTGGAGGTTAATGGTGTCTTGTCTTATTAAAATCCCTTCATGTCACAAACTTCGAGCGAGGATACCCAGTGCTGAGTGTGTCAGGTGTGTGTTTGAGATGTTCCATCAGTGCCTCTGACTGGCGAGGGAAGCACGGCTGATCGGTAGACCACACTGTAGAAGATGGGGGCCACTTTGGCGTGGATGGTTGTTCGTCATCTTAACCATCACCCAGAACACCTGCAGACCCTCAGGCACGTTCATGCTACCAGACAGGGCGGACGTAAGTCTTAGCGACGAAAGAGTGCAAACCTGCCCCACGCTTTGATGTACGAAGATGGTAGGAAAAAAAGATGTCACTCGTGTGTGTGTGTGTGTGTGTGTGTGTGTGTGTCTGTGTCTGTGTTGCGACAGTCAGGGTGTAGCAGTCAGAAGTATGAAGTTAGTGTATCAATATGTAGGGTAGGGTGTATTGGGTGTATCGCTAGGTAGGGTGTAGTAGGTGTCCCAGTGAATGATGATGTCGTGGCTCTCAGCAACTGAGATATTGTCGGGGTAACAGTAGGTAGGAGAGGGTGGACACGCTTGATCCTTGGCTCAGCACCATGACCCGTCCCATGACCCTTGGCTCAGCACCATGACCCGTCCTCTGCTAATCCTTGACTCAGCACCATGACCCTTGGCTCAGCACCATGACCCGTCTCATGACCCTTGGCTCAGCACCATGACCCGTCCCATGACCCTTGGCTCAGCACCATGACCCGTCCCATGACCCTTGGCTCAGCACCATGACCCGTCCCATGACCCTTGGCTCAGCACCATGACCCGTCCTCTGCTTATCCTTGACTCAGCACCATGACCCTTGGCTCAGCACCATGACCCGTCTCATGACCCTTGGCTCAGCACCATGACCCGTCCCATGACCCTTGGCTCAGCACCATGACCCGTCCTCTGATCCTTGGCTCAGCACCATGACCCGTCCCATGACCCTTGGCTCAGCACCATGACCCGTCCCATGACCCTTGGCTCAGCACCATGACCCGTCCTCTGATCCCGGGTACATTACCATGGTGACGTCTCCTCCCCAGCTCATGACTTGGCTTGAATGTTGTTAAACTTTGTTCATGACCAAGATGGCCTGGATGGTGTCTGACCCCTTGCTTATCAGTGAAATGACCCTTGACCCTTACCAACCGGTGAAGTGACCCTTAACCCTTTGCCTATCATTGAAGTGACGGTTGACCCCTTACTTACCAGTGAAATGACCCTTGACCCCTTGCTTACCATTGAAGTGACCCTTGACCCCTTGCCTACCATTGAAGTGATCCTTGACCCCTTGCTTACCATTGAAGTGACCCGTGACCCCTTGCTTACCATTGAAGTGACCCTTGACCCCTTGCCTACCAGTGAAGTGACCCTTAACCCTTTGCCTATCATTGAAGTGACGGTTGACCCCTTACTTACCAGTGAAATGACCCTTGACCCCTTGCCTACCAGTAAAGTAACCCTTGACCTCTTGCTCATAATCGAGACAACCTTTGACCCTCTGACTCCCAGTCGAGATGATGATTGACCTCTTGACATATACAGCAGGGATCAGACTGGTGAATCTCTCTCTCTCTCTCTCTCTCTCTCTCTCTCTCTCTCTCTCTCTCTCTCTCTCTCTCTCTCTCTCTCTCTCTCTCTCATTTTCATATTCTCTCTTAATTCTTCCATTCTGTCATTTTTCCATGATTTCTGTTTCGCTTTTGTATCAGTCACACTCCTTCAGTAATTCTGGGAATTATAGCGTTTTTTTTTTTTTGTTACGTTCAAAGCTACATCCCTGGCCCATCCACCTGCCCCAGGAGTGATTAGCTCAAATGGCTTCAAAATGATGTACGAAATGCCTCCAGATTAAATAACCAAATGCTAACATTATGGTCTGAAATATGTAGAATGTGACACACACACACACACACACACACACACACACACACACACACACACACCACCCAAGCTAATGTGACAAATTTCGTAACTGAAATGTTTTCGGCTAGATCTGTCTCCGTGAAAACAACTAAGTAGTTGGGGCTGTCATGAGCATGGACACCTCCCTACACACCACAGAATGTACATCTGACACACGAGGAGAGATAGATGTATATATATGTTTATACCATCAGGTTAACAGAAGAGTGCCTCTCTGAAATGTACAATAATCTGACGTGTTGAAGCACAAGTAAACATGCTGGGAGATCTCGCTTACACGAAAGGCAGAGAGACCTTTACTGATGGCCGCCGGGCTCCACACGGGGAAGATAGGAAGCCATTAAGCTTTCCAGGAGGAGGAGAAGAAGGAGAAGAAGAAGAGAAATCTTCACCAGAATGGAACTGACTGGGAAAAAAAAAAGGACTGGAGATTCAGGAAACTGGTGGCTGGATGCTGACGTCGGGACTGATAAGAGACGGGAAAACATCTCATAGGAGAGTGTGGTGCATCTGTGAGTGAGGTGGGAGGCAGTCGATGGATATATATGCTAACAAGACAGATATACCCATCATATAAACAGTAGGCTCCAGGTAACTGTCATATAAACAGTGGGCTCCAGGGAACTGTCATATAAACTGTAGGCTCCAGGGAACTGTCATATAAACAGTGGGCTCCAGGTAACTGTCATATAAACAGTAGACTCCAGGGATCTGTCATATAAACAGTGGGCTCCAGGTAACTGTCATATAAACAGTAGACTCCAGGGATCTGTCATATAAACAGTGGGCTCCAGGGAACTGTCATATAAACTGTAGGCTCCAGGGAACTGTCATATAAACAGTGGGCTCCAGGTAACTGTCATATAAACAGTAGACTCCAGGTAACTGTCATATAAACAGTAGGCTCCAGGGATCTGTCATATAAACAGTAGGCTCCAGGTAACTGTCATATAAACAGTAGGCTCCAGGGATCTGTCATATAAACAGTAGGCTCCAGGTAACTGTCATATAAACAGTAGACTCCAGGGATCTGTCATATAAACAGTGGGCTCCAGGGAACTGTCATATAAACTGTAGGCTCCAGGGAACTGTCATATAAACAGTGGGCTCCAGGTAACTGTCATATAAACAGTAGACTCCAGGTAACTGTCATATAAACAGTAGGCTCCAGGTAACTGTCATATAAACAGTAGGCTCCAGGGATCTGTCATATAAACAGTGGGCTCCAGGTAACTGTCATATAAACAGTAGGCTCCAGGTAACTGTCATATAAACAGTGGGCTCCAGGTAACTGTCATATAAACAGTAGGCTCCAGGGAACTGTCATATAAACAGTGGGCTCCAGGTAACTGTCATATAAACAGTAGGCTCCAGGTAACTGTCATATAAACAGTGGGCTCCAGGTAACTGTCATATAAACAGTGGGCTCCAGGTAACTGTCATATAAACAGTAGGCTCCAGGTAACTGTCATATAAACAGTAGGCTCCAGGGAACTGTCATATAAACAGTGGGCTCCAGGTAACTGTCATATAAACAGTAGGCTCCAGGTAACTGTCATATATAACACTTGTAGGCTCGCCTGCCTTCATAGGCAGGCCTCCTCATGGCCCCGGGTGCTACGTGGTTCATATCATTTCATCCTCGCACGTCGCTTACCTCTGCCATCAGTTTACAACTTGTAGGTAAGTTCTGCACGTCATTGCTCTGTTCCTTACCACACTATACTTGATCATTGAACTACCCGGGTAATTCGGGAGGATGAAGATGATTGCTGTCTTTGACCTCGCAGTTGGTAATAGGAGATGGGGGATGCTGGAGGTGCCACCCCCCCCCCCCCCTCCGGTGACCTCTGACACACACACACACACACACACACACACACACACCCTACTCTCCGCCCCCACCCTTGCCTCGCGTAGTAACAAATCCTGTTGGCTAATTCTATCGTCTAGCAATAATGTTTATGCTAACAGAGTGACCGATAATAGCTTGTGCTTATCTCTCTTAGTTATCTCATTCCTAGCACCGAGAACGAAGAGCATATATCTCTCTCTTATTTCTTCAGTGCAACGCCAAGTTCCTTCCGTTGAGGCTACAACCATACAAATCTTCCACAACCCTACAACCAAACTAACTGCTTCCACTTAGAACGACTTTCTAAAGTAACGCGTGTGGTTGGAGTGGTGTGGTGACTGTGGTTCTCCCATGTTGTTTTCTATTCCCATCTTTTATCGTATAAGCCCCGTTTTTCCTAAGCATCATCCTTGAGGAGAGCCCCGAAGAAAACGGCCCTCTCACCTTTTAGAGGGGTGACTGGTTTATCACTGGATTTTACTTACCACTACTCAAACAGACCCCAGATTTCTAAACTGTTAAACACGCACACACTTACACACACACACACACACACACACACACACACACACACACACACACACACCACTTCTTTGAATTGAGAAATTCTTTGACAAGACGGTACTGCGTTTTGGTCAACTAACGATGACACACCCTCGTCAGAGACGACTTTTCATTTGTGGTGTAACCTCAGACAGGCGAGGTCTTTTGACTCGTGAGTCCCTTCTGTGGAGATTCTGCAGCGCCCAGGAAGCCGGCCGCGTTCACTGGTCGTGACCACAGGTCGCAAAGTGTGGTAATGTTGGGAGGGTGATCATTAGGGCAGTTGAGGAACAATTCTTCAGTGTGGAAGTTGCATCTTGAGCAAGACATGGCCCCCACGACCCGTTGTGAAGCTGTGCCTTCAGTCAGTGTTGGGTGTACGTGATTGCTACTATTTGTGTGTTACCGGCAGAGTTTTACACTCGCGTTGCCTCGTCTCTTAACTTTGTGTCCATATATGCCATGTCTTTGTTCTCACACACACACACACACACACACACACACACACACACACACACACACACACACTCACGCCACGCCACACAAACCAGCTTAAGCCGTGTACCTGTTTCTCGACCAAACCAGTAGGGAGGATGAGCACCTGCGTTGGGTGTGGTCCGAACCCGGGCTGGCCCACAGTGACTCATGGTCAGTAACGCTTTGTGTGGTGTAGAAGATATTTGTATTTACTTGTTTGTCCTGAACGGAGAGGTGGCACAGCACTTGCTGGGCATCATAACTTGAACCTTGTCAACCATCACACGACTTTCCTAACCTTTGTGTCTTGTCCAGTCACAGATTGGCTTCAGGTCACACCACTGATCCGCCACTCCTGTACCATGATAGTGTGTCGTTACATCTCATCGTGTAGGGTCCTCGTGTAACGTCATGTAATGATCTCTGCTTGTTTCCTCTGAAATGTACTGTATTGTGTGAAGCTTCTTTCTCCTCCTCCTCCTCCTCCAGTCTGTCCTCCTGATGTTCCTACTGCCCTTCTCCCTCTCCCCTCTCCTCCACATCTTCTTCCTCTCCCCTCTCCTCCACATCTCCGTCTCCCCCTCTTCCACATCTTCTTCGTCTCTCATCTCTACCACATCTTCGTCTCTCATCTCTACCACATCTTCGTCTCTCATCTCTACCACATCTTCGTCTCTCATCTCTACCACATCTTCCTCTCCCCTTTCTTCCACATCTTCCTTCCCCCCTCTTTTCCACATCTTCTTCCTCTCTCCTCTCTTCCACATCTTGCTGTCCCCTCTTCCACATCTCCCCACTCTTCCACATCTTCCCCTCCCCTCTCTCCCACATCTTCCTCTCACTTCTTTTCCTTATCTTCCTCTATCCTCTCTTCCACATCTTCCTCTCCCCTCTTTTCCACACCTTCTTCTTCTACCCTCTATTCCACATTTTTTTTTCTTCTCTTCCACATCTTTTTCCTCTCCCCTCTCTTTCACATCTTCCTCTCCCCTCTCTTCCATATCTTCTTCCTCTCTCCTCTCTTCCACATCTTCTTCCTCTCCCCTCTCTTCCACATCTTCTTCCTCTCCCCTCTCTTCCACATCTTCTTCCTCTCCCCTCTCTTCGACATCTTCTTCCTCTCTCCTCTCTTCCACATCTTCTTCCTCTCCCCTCTCTTTCACATCTTCCTCTCCCCTCTCCCACATCTTCTTCCTCTCCCCTCTCTTCCACATCTTCTTCCTCTCCCCTCTCTTCCACATCTTCCTCTCCCCTCTCTTCCACATCTTCTTCCTCTCCCCTCTCTTCCACATCTTCTTCCTCTCCCCTCTCTTCGACATCATCTCCTCTCTCCTCTCTTCCACATCTTCCACCTTCAAGACGTGGCTTATTTCCTCCCTTCCATGTCCCACGTTCTCATCATCATGTTTCATCTCGTCCAGTTTCTCCTGCCGCTTTTACTCTTCCTCCTCCGCGATATATTCCCTTCCCCTTCCATTCTCCCAATTGTCTTTTCCTCCTCATCATGTTCTCTTTAACCTCCGCCTCTCCCGCCCTCCATCACCCCTTCCCTCGTCTCCTCCTCCTCCTCCTCCTTTTAGGCATTGTTCTATAATGAGGTGATTCGAATCCGGAGTCTCTTCTGGAATTCATCGACTCCAATAATAATGATAAAAGAAAAAGACAAATGGTCCTTTATGGAGACTTTCCCTCCCCCCCTTCCTTTCCTTTCCTTGACCCAGATCCAGCGGGAGGCCTTCATCTTCCTTGTAAGACCAGGTGTAATGGGATATGCCTCTTCCGCTCTGTTAGTTATTTCAGGTTTTTCATCTGCAAGAAGATCAAACGTGTCTTTCTTACGTCTCCAGATCGGATTTACAATTACCTCCGCTAACTTTGGAAGATAATTTTTTGATGTGATTTCAGAGGCTGTCTCTCTTATTCTGCAGCTCGTGGGAGATTAAATATATATATATATATATATATATATATATATATATATATATATATATATATATATATATATATATATATATATTTTTTTTTTTTTGACTTCCTCCTCCAACCCTTACCACTAGGGACTTAGTGAGCCTTGTGTAGACAGATCCCTAGCTTGGGCATTGGGGATCTTTGGTGGACTGATTCCCCATTTGGGCTTTGAGGACATTTGGTTAAACAGGTCCCTCATTGGGACACTGAGGATCCTTTACTTACTCACTGAGGACATTTGAATAGTTGTTCTGGTGTTCACCCCTTAGGTTGTGCTGGTGTTCACTCGCCGGCTTGTTCGGATGTTCAGTCCGAGAGCAGCTCTGGTGTTCACTCTGGAGGTTGTGGTTTTGTTCACTCCGGAGGTTGTGCTGGTGCTCACTCCTGGGGTTCTTGTGTTCATTCCGAGGGTTGTTTTGGTGTTCACTCCGGGAGTTGTGCCGGTGCTCACTCCGGCAGTTCTTGCGTTCATTGTTTTGGTGTTCACTCCGGGGGTTGTGCTAGTGTTCACTCCGGGGGTGTTGTTCTGGAGTTCACCGTGGAGGTTTTACAAGGACCCTCTCCTTCTGTTCTGTCCCCATCCCTGTCATTACTAGTGCGCCAGTGAGGAGCACCGGCTCACCCCCGACACACCACCTGCTGTATGTCACTTCGGGAAACACGAACTCTTAATTGAACAGTTAATTGGAGTGGCGCTGACGAGGCTGGTATGGCGGAGCAAATGTTCTCGACACCCGTTTGTACAATCCATCATTCCCCTCACATGCCCTTATCCTTGGGACTGCTTGCCCATGGCGGTGAGCAATATGTATATATATATATATATATATATATATATATATATATATATATATATATATATATATATGTATGTATACTTATGTAAGTAGGAGAGATGGCCAGAGAGCGTTATTGGATTACGTGTTAATTGACAGGCGTGCGAAAGAGAGACTTTTGGATGTTAATGTGCTGAGAGGTGCAACTGGAGGGATGTCTGATCATTATCTTGTGGAGGCTAAGGTGAAGATTTGTATGGGTTTTCAGAAAAGAAGAGTGAATGTTGGGGTGAAGAGGGTGGTGAGAGTAAGTGAGCTTGGGAAGGAGACCTGTGTGAGGAAGTACCAGGAGAGACTGAGTACAGAATGGAAAAAGGTGAGAACAATGGAAGTAAGGGGAGTGGGGGAGGAATGGGATGTATTTAGGGAATCAGTGATGGATTGCGCAAAAGATGCTTGTGGCATGAGAAGAGTGGGAGGTGGGTTGATTAGAAAGGGTAGTGAGTGGTGGGATGAAGAAGTAAGAGTATTAGTGAAAGAGAAGAGAGAGGCATTTGGACGATTTTTGCAGGGAAAAAATGCAATTGAGTGGGAGATGTATAAAAGAAAGAGACAGGAGGTCAAGAGAAAGGTCCAAGAGGTGAAAAAAAGGGCAAATGAGGGTTGGGGTGAGAGAGTATCATTAAATTTTAGGGAGAATAAAAAGATGTTCTGGAAGGAGGTAAATAAAGTGCGTAAGACAAGGGAGCAAATGGGAACTTCAGTGAAGGGCGCAAATGGGGAGGTGAAAACAAGTAGTGGTGATGTGAGGAGATGGAGTGAGTATTTTGAAGGTTTGATGATAGAGTGGCAGATATAGGGTGTTTTGGTCGAGGTGGTGTGCAAAGTGAGAGGGTTAGGGAAAATGATTTGGTAAACAGAGAAGAGGTAGTAAAAGCTTTGCGGAAGATGAAAGCCGGCAAGGCAGCAGGTTTGGATGGTATTGCAGTGGAATTTATTAAAAAAGGGGGTGACTGTATTGTTGACTGGTTGGTAAGGTTATTTAATGTATGTATGACTCATGGTGAGGTGCCTGAGGATTGGCGGAATGCGTGCATAGTGCCATTGTACAAAGGCAAAGGGGATAAGAGTGAGTGCTCAAATTACAGAGGTATAAGTTTGTTGAGTATTCCTGGTAAATTATATGGGAGGGTATTGATTGAGAGGGTGAAGGCATGTACAGAGCATCAGATTGGGGAAGAGCAGTGTGGTTTCAGAAGTGGTAGAGGATGTGTGGATCAGGTGTTTGCTTTGAAGAATGTATGTGAGAAATACTTAGAAAAGCAAATGGATTTGTATGTAGCATTTATGGATCTGGAGAAGGCATATGATAGAGTTGATAGAGATGCTCTGTGGAAAGTATTAAGAATATATGGTGTGGGAGGAAAGTTATTAGAAGCAGTGAAAAGTTTTTATCGAGGATGTAAGGCATGTGTACGTGTAGGAAGAGAGGAAAGTGATTGGTTCTCAGTGAATGTAGGTTTGCGGCAGGGGTGTGTGATGTCTCCATGGTTGTTTAATTTGTTTATGGATGGGGTTGTTAGGGAGGTAAATGCAAGAGTTTTGGAAAGAGGGGCAAGTATGAAGTCTGTTGGGGATGAGAGAGCTTGGGAAGTGAGTCAGTTGTTCGCTGATGATACAGCGCTGGTGGCTGATTCATGTGAGAAACTGCAGAAGCTGGTGACTGAGTTTGGTAAAGTGTGTGGAAGAAGAAAGTTAAGAGTAAATGTGAATAAGAGCAAGGTTATTAGGTACAGTAGGGTTGAGGGTCAAGTCAATTGGGAGGTGAGTTTGATTGGAGAAAAACTGGAGGAAGTGAAGTGTTTTAGATATCTGGGAGTGGATCTGGCAGCGGATGGAACCATGGAAGCGGAAGTGGATCATAGGGTGGGGGAGGGGGCGAAAATTCTGGGGGCCTTGAAGAATGTGTGGAAGTCGAGAACATTATCTCGGAAAGCAAAAATGGGTATGTTTGAAGGAATAGTGGTTCCAACAATGTTGTATGGTTGCGAGGCGTGGGCTATGGATAGAGTTGTGCGCAGGAGGATGGATGTGCTGGAAATGAGATGTTTGAGGACAATGTGTGGTGTGAGGTGGTTTGATCGAGTGAGTAACATAAGGGTAAGAGAGATGTGTGGAAATAAAAAGAGCGTGGTTGAGAGAGCAGAAGAGGGTGTTTTGAAGTGGTTTGGGCACATGGAGAGAATGAGTGAGGAAAGATTGACCAAGAGGATATATGTGTCGGAGGTGGAGGGAACGAGGAGAAGAGGGAGACCAAATTGGAGGTGGAAAGATGGAGTGAAAAAGATTTTGTGTGATCGGGGCCTGAACATGCAGGAGGGTGAAAGGAGGGCAAGGAATAGAGTGAATTGGAGCGATGTGGTATACCGGGGTTGACGTGCTGTCAGTGGATTGAATCAGGGCATGTGAAGCGTCTGGGGTAAACCATGGAAAGCTGTGTAGGTATGTATATTTGCGTGTGTGGACGTATGTATATACATGTGTATGGGGGGGGGGGGGTGGGGCCATTTCTTTCGTCTGTTTCCTTGCGCTGCCTCGCAAACGCGGGAGACAGCGACAAAGTATAATAAAAATAAAAAAAAATAAAAAAAAATATATATATATATATATATATATATATATATATATATATATATATATATATATATATATATATATATATATATATAGCGAGGTAGCGCTGTAAACAGATCCACTCTCTTGCTGTCATGTGCATTGCACCGAAACCACAACTTACTGTCCACAAACAGGCATTACAGACCTTACCACGGTTTTCCCCGGCCACTTCACATGCCTTGGTTCAGCCCATCGCTTGCGCGTCGCCCCCTGTATACCACAGTGTTCCAATTCACTCGATCACGGGCACCCTTTTCCCCCTCTTGCATGTTCAGGCCCCGATCACTCAGAATATTTTTAACTCCATCCTTCCATCTCCAGTTTGGTTTCCCTTTTCTCCTTTTCCCCTCCACTTCCGACAAATACACACACGTGAACGTGTGTGTGTGTGTGTGTGTGTGTGTGTGTTCGTCCTTGCTGGTCGTGTATGATGGTGCAAACGCAACCGTAATTTTGCTTTTCCACTTCTTGTTGTACAATTAGGAACTGAATAAAAATAAGAGAGAAAGGCTGGCGATCCATCCAACTCACTCCTCATGATTTTTTTAAGTTTACCGGTCATTTTTTTAAAGGTGTATCGTAATCATATCAAAGGCTATATAATGATCACATATTTTCATCAAAACAACGTATCTTTCGTTTAGTGTACTTACCACCACGAGATTTTGGTAACTTTTACGTGATTGCAGACTGAATACCCCCCAGCACTGGTGTGGGCGAGGCAGAAAGAAAACGTAGCAGCTTACAGCTTTTGAAGCACAGACACCACTAAACCTCCCGATACAATGGCGGGGAATATAAGTAATATACCTCCCATGCCGGTGGCTGCTTACCACCTTCTACCTACTGGAGAGAGAGAGAGAGAGAGAGAGAGAGAGAGAGAGAGAGAGAGAGAGAGAGAGAGAGAGAGAGTTAAGGGCATGTGATAATGCGGATCCTTTGCTGTATTCATGGTGTGGGCTGGACCAGTAAATTGTAAAGACTGGGCATGAGTTTCATAGACCTGATCTCAGCCACAACTTGTCCGCACAACTTGGCCTTAACTTGTCCACACAACTTCTCCTCAACCAGGCGCCTTCGTTACATGACAGCAAGTCACTGTCAGACTTTCAAATCCAGTCATGTTTCTTTGAATTGCTTAATTGACTCATTCGGAGATTACCATGCTCTTGATTTTCCTCATGCAAATTGTACAGTGAAAAATCAACAACTTCACTGTGGGATTTTATGAAAATATAGCTACATATCGACTGTAACTTCATCAAAGCGCATTTGAAAATATCACTAGTTGTCATCGGAAGAGATATTTTTTTTGTATCCCAGTCACTATATACATTGAGAAGTTTCTCTAACTTAGCACAACAGCATCTGCTGTTACTTGAAACTTTGTTGACTATCTCCAACTCGTTTCTTTTCCCACGGAATAATGTGAGGTTCCCTCAGATTTGAGTGCTCAAAATTTTCCTGAGAAGTTTCTTCATCAGATTTGCAAATAATGTCTTCCGTCATATTGATGAAGGACGGAAATCCCAAACCATAACGAGGACGACTCGACTATGCTGTAAGCTTTTGCGTCTTTGCGTCTCATGGTTGCTGTGTGGCCGTTGGGTTGTTTGATGATGTATTCACTGACAACTAACGAACTGTCCATTTTTTTCAAATAAAATCTTTCCACTTACTCCAAACGATATCTAATGTGCTTGATCTTGTGGTCAGTTTCATTCATACTTTGGCCATGATACAGGATTATGACCACGGGAGAGGCGCTGGCATGTAGAGAAGAAAACTTATAAAGTTTCATGAACGGATGACGGATAAAGAGAAGCTTCGTTCACTTTCCATATTGCGAAAGGATTCTACTGAAAACTGTGCCCTTAACACATCTGTGGTTGCTCAGCAGTTTGTTGTACACCTTCCTATAATTACTATTATTACGAAGCAGTTTAAGATCCTTATATTGTGAGTCAAAAGCCATGCATATTAAACGACCGTCAAAACATATGTCTTCATAAGGCTGATCATTTCCATACAGTTGGTATTTGTTTACAGCCAGTGTTCAAGACAAAGCTAATCCGATTCAAAGAATCAACACATAATGCCTTATCTCTGTTCATAATTCTTTAAAGAAAAGGCCCATGCAGCCCTTTCTCCCCATTGATAAAGAGTATATTAAGGTTAGATAATCACCACAAGCAATTGACTATTGTGTGTGTGTGTGTGTGTGTGTTGTCGGAATGAGGTCAGTCGCATAATTTAGCTCCCTAGTTCGCCAGGGGGAGTGTGCTCTCCCCGACCTGGGTGCTGACGTAGTAGGCATTCATTTTTCCTACTGCAACGACGACCAAGAACCAAAGCTAGAGAACAGATCATGCCTATGGCAGCCTTGGGTTCCTTCCCCCACACTGGAGCCAGCCTCCTTACATCCTGATCTGTTCCTGGACGGCGTTCACAGCGGCGAGGTATTAGGCCATCCGAAGGAGTGATAGCAGGCAGGCGTACCTACTTCTTCATGGCGAAGGCCCAGGAACACAGGCGGGGAGCGCTGGTGATAGAGATGAAGGACCAAATGTCTTAGGGTAATGACCGCTGTTAACTCTATTCCAGTTTTCACTCACGAATGAGTTAATGGCTCTCGATTGGTGGTAAGTGGCGCGCCTTTAAGCTAGAATACATATACAATGCACGTCAAATAAATACTATAGATTATTTTTTTGAAAAATGCGTGTTTCTCTTGTTCGAAGAAAATGAGAATGCAAAGTGTTTCTTGGCTTAGTTGTTAAGGACATCTGATCCTCGGACTGTAAACGTTCTTTCAGTATTTCTAGCACGTATGTATAGTCTTGTCGGCAGATATGTGAATCTGAACCAGTGGAGGAGTCACGTATTCATATTAGCAGATGACATATTAACAACACCACGTCATCGTGTTTGTAACTAATAACCTCAAGCTTTCAAACTCCACCGTCGACCGTCTTTTCCACTATCTCATCTTTCTTCAAGCCTACCACATCCTCCCTCTGCACAACCCTCCGCAACTCCTAACAAACCTGATCTAACATACCTCACTCCATGCCCGTCAGATGGTCCATTACCCCTTGACTATGTTAAGCATACTGCTACCTTATCCTACCCCACGTAGAAGTACCTATTGCTTCCATCCACTTGTAATGATTTCAACTTTCTCACATTACCTGCTACAGGAGGATAGAAACACAACATTGTATCCAAAGGCAACATGTACGTACAGCCGACTCCACTACCAACCAGGACAGTCAGCGTTGCCACAACTCACACCCCCCGCTTCCTCGAGGTGTGAACCCAAGGAGTATCGACCCGCTTATTCGAAGCTTTCATTTCAAGCTACTTCCAAGCTTTCATTGTCCGGAATTTTGCTTCACATGTCGAGCTCGTTACTCGTATCCTCACCGTCTACACGTGGTGTTAAACTTCGGTTTCAGTATACTAACAACAGATTGTTGCAGTATTCTCTCTCTCTCTCTCTCTCTCTCTCTCTCTCTCTCTCTCTCTCTCTCTCTCTCTCTCTCTCTCTCTTTCTCTTTCTTTTTTTCCGAAGCATGTGAACCTGAGAGTATCATCTCGTGAGTTCGAAGCCAAACCTGGGTAAACAGAGGCGTTCTCTGAGCTCAGGTTATAAGACCGCGCTAGTCATCCCATGACACCATGAACATTGCAATGATGAAAAGTCAAATGGAAGTGGCTTTATTAAAGACTGATTGTTAATGATGATGTACCAGCCAGAGGTGGGAAGAAAAACGTGGCGTGAGGTAGAGGACAGTGAAGCATGAGGAGTGGGGCCCCTGCCTGTGGTAATCCTAGCTTGAAGCAGTGAAATGAAGACGTTGGCAAAGGAAAAAGATTAAGATAACATTGATAATAAGGTCTTATAGTAACCTTCGTGCAGGATGTTATTTTTTTGATAATACTTCACTGGGTAATTCCTATTCGCTTCTCTCTGTACACCACCACCCCAGTATTCTGCACTGTGGCTTCATTGTCCAGACGTAACAGATAGAATGCTTTATCAAATTTCTTTCTTCAGGCTCGTCCTGTTGAAGACTCACTGTGACATGTAATTATGCATTTAAAAGGATAGGATACGTTTTAGGTACACAATCCATATAAGGCTGCGGATTGATGACTTCCTAAGATATTATTTTAAGAATCCTACAGTATGTATGACTGCACCCTGTATGTATGACAGCACCCTGTATGTATGACAGCGCCCTGTATGTATGACAGCGCCCTGTATGTATGACAGCGCCCTGTATGTATGACAGCGCCCTGTATGTATGACAGCGCCCTGTATGGATGACTGCACCCTGTATGGATAACTGCACCCTGTATGTATGACTGCACCCTGTATGGATGACTGCACCCTGTATGGATAACTGCACCCTGTATGTATGACTGCACCCTGTATGTGTGACTTCACCCTGTATGTGTGACTTCACCCTGTATGGATAACTGCACCCTGTATGTATGACTGCACCCTGTATGTATGACTGCACCCTGTATGTATGACTGCACCCTGTATGGATGACTGCACCCTGTATGGATGACTGCACCCTGTATGGATGACTGCACCCTGTATGTATGACTGCACCCTGTATGTATGACTGCACCCTGTATGTATGACTGCACCCTGTATGTATGACTGCACCCTGTATGTATGACTGCACCCTGTATGTATGACTGCACCCTGTATGGATGACTGCACCCTGTATGGATGACTGCACCCTGTATGTATGACTGCACCTGTATGTATGACTGCACCTGTATGTATGACTGCACCTGTATGATGATGCACCTGTATGTATGACTTTTACCTGTATTAGATGCACTTTACGTTACTGCACCTGTATGTATGACTCATCCTGTATGTGGACTGCACCCGAGTAAGCAGCACCCAGGATAATGTAATGACTGTAGCGTGAGTGTGGCCTGAGTGTGGCCTGAGTGTGGCCTGAGTGTAGCGTGAGTGTGGCCTGAGTGTGGTGGGAGTGTGGCCTGAGTGTGGCCTGAGTGTGGCGTGAGTGTAGCGTGAGTGTGGCCTGAGTGTGGTGGGAGTGAGGCGTGAGTGTGGCCTGAGTGTGGCCTGAGTGTAGCGTGAGTGTGGCCTGAGTGTGGCCTGAGTGTAGCGTGAGTGTGGCCTGAGTGTAGCGTGAGTGTGGCCTGAGTGTGGCCTGAGTGTAGCGTGAGTGTGGCCTGAGTGTAGCGTGAGTGTGGCCTGAGTGTAGCGTGAGTGTGGCCTGAGTGTAGCGTGAGTGTGGCCTGAGTGTAGCGTGAGTGTGGCCTGAGTGTGGCCTGAGTGTGGCCTGAGTGTAGCGTGAGTGTGGCCTGAGTGTGGCCTGAGTGTGGTGGGAGTGTGGCCTGAGTGTGGCCTGAGTGTAGCGTGAGTGTGGCCTGAGTGTAGCGTGAGTGTGGCCTGAGTGTAGCGTGAGTGTGGCCTGAGTGTGGTGGGAGTGTGGCCTGAGTGTGGCCTGAGTGTGGCCTGAGTGTGGCCTGAGTGTGGCCTGAGTGTGGCCTGAGTGTGGCGTGAGTGTAGCGTGAGTGTGGCCTGAGTGTGGCCTGAGTGTAGCGTGAGTGTGGCCTGAGTGTAGCGTGAGTGTGGCCTGAGTGTGGTGGGAGTGTGGCCTGAGTGTGGCCTGAGTGTAGCGTGAGTGTGGCCTGAGTGTGGCCTGAGTGTAGCGTGAGTGTGGCCTGAGTGTGGCCTGAGTGTGGCCTGAGTGTGGCCTGAGTGTGGTGGGAGTGAGGCGTGAGTGTGGTGGGAGTGTGGCCTGAGTGTGGTGGGAGTGTGGCCTGAGTGTGGCGTGAGTGTAGCGTGAGTGTGGCCTGAGTGTAGCGTGAGTGTGGCCTGAGTGTGGCGTGAGTGTAGCGTGAGTGTGGCCTGAGTGTAGCGTGAGTGTGGCCTGAGTGTGGCGTGAGTGTAGCGTGAGTGTGGCCTGAGTGTAGCGTGAGTGTGGCCTGAGTGTAGCGTGAGTGTGGCCTGAGTGTAGCGTGAGTGTGGCGTGAGTGTAGCGTGAGTGTGGCCTGAGTGTGGCCTGAGTGTGGCCTGAGTGTGGCCTGAGTGTGGCCTGAGTGTGGTGGGAGTGTGGCCTGAGTGTAGCGTGAGTGTGGCCTGAGTGTGGTGGGAGTGAGGCGTGAGTGTGGCCTGAGTGTGGCCTGAGTGTGGCCTGAGTGTGGTGGGAGTGTGGCCTGAGTGTAGCGTGAGTGTGGCCTGAGTGTGGTGGGAGTGTGGCCTGAGTGTGGCCTGAGTGTAGCGTGAGTGTGGCCTGAGTGTAGCGTGAGTGTGGCCTGAGTGTAGCGTGAGTGTGGCCTGAGTGTGGCGTGAGTGTAGCGTGAGTGTGGCCTGAGTGTGGCCTGAGTGTGGCCTGAGTGTAGCGTGAGTGTGGCCTGAGTGTAGCGTGAGTGTGGCCTGAGTGTGGCCTGAGTGTAGCGTGAGTGTGGCCTGAGTGTAGCGTGAGTGTGGCCTGAGTGTGGCCTGAGTGTGGCCTGAGTGTGGCCTGAGTGTGGCCTGAGTGTGGCCTGAGTGTGGCCTGAGTGTGGCCTGAGTGTGGCCTGAGTGTGGCCTGAGTGTAGCGGGAGTGTGGCCTGAGTGTGGTGGGAGTGTGGCCTGAGTGTGGCCTGAGTGTAGCGTGAGTGTGGCCTGAGTGTAGCGTGAGTGTGGCCTGAGTGTGGTGGGAGTGAGGCGTGAGTGTGGTGGGAGTGAGGCGTGAGTGTGGTGGGAGTGAGGCGTGAGTGTGGTGGGAGTGAGGCGTGAGTGTGGTGGGAGTGAGGCGTGAGTGTGGTGGGAGTGTGGCCTGAGTGTAGCGTGAGTGTGGCCTGAGTGTAGCGTGAGTGTGGCCTGAGTGTGGTGGGAGTGTGGCCTGAGTGTGGCCTGAGTGTGGCCTGAGTGTGGCCTGAGTGTGGCCTGAGTGTGGCCTGAGTGTGGTGGGAGTGAGGCGTGAGTGTGGTGGGAGTGTGGCCTGAGTGTGGCCTGAGTGTGGCCTGAGTGTGGCGTGAGTGTAGCGTGAGTGTGGCCTGAGTGTGGCGTGAGTGTAGCGTGAGTGTGGCCTGAGTGTGGCGTGAGTGTAGCGTGAGTGTGGCCTGAGTGTAGCGTGAGTGTGGCCTGAGTGTGGTGGGAGTGTGGCCTGAGTGTGGCCTGAGTGTGGCCTGAGTGTAGCGTGAGTGTGGCCTGAGTGTAGCGTGAGTGTGGCCTGAGTGTAGCGTGAGTGTGGCCTGAGTGTAGCGTGAGTGTGGCCTGAGTGTGGCGTGAGTGTAGCGTGAGTGTGGCCTGAGTGTGGCCTGAGTGTGGCCTGAGTGTGGCCTGAGTGTAGCGTGAGTGTGGCCTGAGTGTGGCCTGAGTGTGGCCTGAGTGTAGCGTGAGTGTGGCCTGAGTGTAGCGTGAGTGTGGCCTGAGTGTAGCGTGAGTGTGGCCTGAGTGTAGCGTGAGTGTGGCCTGAGTGTGGCGTGAGTGTAGCGTGAGTGTGGCCTGAGTGTAGCGTGAGTGTGGCCTGAGTGTAGCGTGAGTGTGGCCTGAGTGTGGCGTGAGTGTAGCGTGAGTGTGGCCTGAGTGTAGCGTGAGTGTGGCCTGAGTGTGGCCTGAGTGTAGCGTGAGTGTGGCCTGAGTGTGGTGGGAGTGAGGCGTGAGTGTGGTGGGAGTGTGGCCTGAGTGTAGCGTGAGTGTGGCCTGAGTGTAGCGTGAGTGTGGCCTGAGTGTAGCGTGAGTGTGGCCTGAGTGTGGCCTGAGTGTAGCGTGAGTGTGGCCTGAGTGTAGCGTGAGTGTGGCCTGAGTGTAGCGTGAGTGTGGCCTGAGTGTAGCGTGAGTGTGGCCTGAGTGTGGCCTGAGTGTGGCCTGAGTGTGGCGTGAGTGTAGCGTGAGTGTGGCCTGAGTGTGGCCTGAGTGTGGCCTGAGTGTGGCGTGAGTGTAGCGTGAGTGTGGCCTGAGTGTAGCGTGAGTGTGGCCTGAGTGTGGTGGGAGTGTGGCCTGAGTGTGGCCTGAGTGTGGCCTGAGTGTGGCCTGAGTGTGGCCTGAGTGTGGCGTGAGTGTAGCGTGAGTGTGGCCTGAGTGTGGCCTGAGTGTGGCCTGAGTGTGGCCTGAGTGTGGCCTGAGTGTAGCGTGAGTGTGGCCTGAGTGTGGCCTGAGTGTGGCGTGAGTGTAGCGTGAGTGTGGCCTGAGTGTGGCCTGAGTGTGGCCTGAGTGTAGCGTGAGTGTGGCCTGAGTGTAGCGTGAGTGTGGCCTGAGTGTGGCCTGAGTGTAGCGTGAGTGTGGCCTGAGTGTAGCGTGAGTGTGGCCTGAGTGTGGCCTGAGTGTAGCGTGAGTGTGGCCTGAGTGTGGCCTGAGTGTGGCCTGAGTGTAGCGTGAGTGTGGCCTGAGTGTGGCCTGAGTGTAGCGTGAGTGTGGCCTGAGTGTGGCCTGAGTGTGGTGGGAGTGTGGCCTGAGTGTGGCCTGAGTGTGGCGTGAGTGTAGCGTGAGTGTGGCCTGAGTGTGGTGGGAGTGTGGCCTGAGTGTGGTGGGAGTGAGGCGTGAGTGTGGTGGGAGTGTGGCCTGAGTGTGGCCTGAGTGTGGCGTGAGTGTGGCGTGAGTGTGGCCTGAGTGTGGTGGGAGTGAGGCGTGAGTGTGGTGGGAGTGTGGCCTGAGTGTGGCCTGAGTGTGGCCTGAGTGTGGCCTGAGTGTGGCCTGAGTGTGGCTGCAAAAATGATATTTCCTTTTTCATGTTCAGTAAATTGAAGAATGTATGACACCTTCCTGGGTCATTATACTGAGAACAGCATGGTTAGGTAACTGTTCAAATGCATCGTTTACGTACTACATAGATCGTAAGAGCTGCACCTTACAACACCTCCAGCAGGTGTGATAGTCGTCCTCGAGTTGGTGACATTTGCTTCTGTGGATGGAGGGAAGGACGTGGCCTGTGTGTGTGTTTGTGTTTGTGCTAATTAAAGGGTGGTGGGTGGAGGGGAACTGCATTATCACCGAATGATTCAGACCTCTAGCACAAGTTGCGATGAACGTCCTAACTTGTGATTAACATGGTTCACCATTTTTGCTTAGTGCTGCTTATATCCGTATTTGCTTGATAAAGTATTGCTTTGTGTGTAGGTGGCACCGATCAGCTTGCTCCTCCCTCACCCTCTTCCACCCCTCCTTCCTCACCTTGTTCCCTTGTCACCCGCTCACACTCTCGCTCCCTCACCCCAGGTCACTGATGAAAGCTTCGAAGCAGCGAGTCGATACCGCCTGGGTTCACACCTCACGGAGAGAGAGAGAGAGAGAGAGAGAGAGAGAGAGAGAGAGAGAGAGAGAGAGAGAGAGAGAGAGAGAGAGAGAGAGAGGATTGACAACGTTATCTGTCCTAGTTGGAGATGGAGGTGGCTGTGCCTCTTCCAGGAGGCACCAACCCACGTTGAACGGCAAAGGATTGGGGGTAATATTCCGGGTCAGACTTCCTACTTTCGTAAAGGATTTGACTCCATAAGTTATAGATAGCCGTGGTGAATAAACAGGGGCTCCGTTAGACACACGTGTAGTGGGTTTCATGGACGGAGTTGAACCCAGTCCTGGGCGACTAAGTTGATTTTAAACAGCGGGACTTTCATAGCATGAAATGAGATTCAAGGTTGATGGTTTTTATTCGGGCGAAGTTACGAATGTCATTGCGAATTCAGCTGAAATCCAGGTAATGAATTAATTTCCTGTGTCGGACCTTCGCGGGTGCGGATCAGTAAAAGCGCCAACAACAACAACAACAACAACAACAACAACAACAACAACCAAAAGTCGTTCATGAAACGTTCATGAAAAAGGAAGCATTTCCAGAGATAAAGCTTTTCCTTTTGTTATAAAATTCAATACATTTTTCTCATCATTGATGCTCAATTTCTTGCTTTAGATCAGTCGTGTCCACGGGTAGAAGAGTGAGGGGAGCTGATTTAAGTAGTAGAAACTATTATTATAACGGATTATATCTCCTCCTAACACAATGCAAGTCTAAACATACCATTTCTTGTAGCCAAAGCAGGACACGATGTACCATTTCTCGGGGGCCGGCTGCTGTAGACAGATGATTTACTTTGATGCTGACGGTCCATCTTGACAGGTCGCTTAATACGTTTTCAGAAGACGGATTTGAGGACTTTTGGTCGTCCTGAGAACCTTGACCAAACCATCTCGGTTACCATTAGCATTGCTGGAAAAATAAAAAACCATTTCATGGGCTCTTAACAAACTAGGGCCTTAGAGCTCCCAGGTAGAGCACTTCATATGACAGTTATTTGTTCGATGTACCATTTTTCGTAGCACTGAAAACAGTGGACTGGACCATTTTATGTATCATGAATAACTGTGAATGTATTGTTTTTAAATACTTAACGACCTGGACAGACCTTCACCTGTGATAATGACAGAACTTGACGGATGATCTCCCGTTGCGCTGATATCCTTGGAAAGACCATCCCTCCTAGAATTGACGGCTTTGCATAGATCATCTTCCACATGGACAGACCATATCTCGTGGTAGACGCAACACTGGATAGACCATGTCTCATGGAAGAGTTAACACCTGACAGACCATAACTGGACATCACTGGACAGACCATACCTAATGGCATTGGCTTTCTTAGAGACCATCTTCAGAGACGTGGATGACCGTGAATAGAACATGGTTTGTAGCAACGATATCGCAGTGTAGCACTGTTAGCTGTGAATTGACCATCTGTCGTGGTATTAACTGTCCTCAACCTTGCAGTGACGTGACACTGACAGCTTGAGCAAGGCCACCAGCACCCCATGATGCACCTCTTCGCTGATTATGAGTGAATATCGACTTTGCTACGCAATGGCTGCGAGTCGTCGTTGGCCTCGGGGTATCCCAACTGTGTCGTTGACTATGGTAGTTGGTCCTCCAACATCTCTGGCAATTTCCTATGTGTACTCTACTGGGAAGGGATTTGTGTTACACGAGTATTTTTTTTTTTCCCCCGTGATGATCGTGGTACGTGGCCAACGCCGATAGATCCCAAGGAGGAACTAGCATGTGGCTGACACTGATAGAAGGAATCTGAGATGGCCCTGGAGTGTGGCTGACACTGGTAGATGAGCCCGCGATGGTCTTATTGTGTCATTCTGCCTGATAAAGAGGAAAGATGGCAGTGGTAGCAGGGGGAAGAAAAGAAAAGTGGACGGAAGGAGCAGGTCACGGAAAAAGCGGCAGAGTGTCTAAAAAAATGAAATGGTGTTTAGGTGAAGTCTTCGAGCAGAAATCATTAAAAGAGAAAAGAGAGAGAAGAAAATAGGGACCCAGTAGTGAGTGTGGAGCCATTCAAGATGTAAGGTTTAAAAAAAAGAAGTGTGTGTGTGTGTGTGTGTGTGTGTGTGTGTGTGTGTGTGTGTGAAAAAGCGGTACATCCTTGACGTAAGAGCGGCGTCTATAGGAAAAAAGGCGAGCTTTCATAAAAAGCGCGAGACGTCACTAAAAATGGCGAGACACTAAGAGCATAACGAGGCACCATTATAGCTCTGAGGGTCCTTCTGGTTAACGACTGGACCCCCGCGTTGTGGTAAATTGTTGATGTGTGACATCAGCTGTCCCTCACATGTGCCTCTCTGGTCATACGTTTCTTCATGGGGCTGTGCTTGGGGCAGAGGTATGTTTTTGTTTCTTGTGTTAGACATTTTGTTTCTGTGTGTGTGTGTGTGTGTGTGTGTGTGTGTGTGTGTGTTAGCGTATGTAGGTGAATGAATGCGGCACACTATGGCCATCTGCACACTCGCCTCTAACACACCAAGAAAGGCCCTGTGACCGCCGTAAAACGTCTGCGCGCGCATTCCTGGTTCCCATAGTCACCTGGTGTGAGCACCATATCCTTCTAACACAACACCTGCGAAACATTATGAGTGTCTCACGCTGTGCATTAGACGGGTCTTGGCTCCTGCAGAAGCGCTAGGGACATCGTGGCCGCCCACACAGACCACTGAATGTTCATCATAGATGGAAGAGAAGGAGGAGGAGAGCGAAACGATGTCTGGTGGTGTAAGTCACGGAAGGAACTGTGTGTTTTGTACAGTGATGAAGGAAGACCAAGGCGATGCTTTACCGTAATGGTCATGGAGCAGGACAAAGCATCACTGTGGCCTCACCAGACGAACGATGGTCACTAGCACACGCTGAATGTCTAGCTGTCGTATTGATCTGATACCAAAGTCCACCTTCCACACTCAAGCCCCAGCGACGGTGCATCTCCATGCATCATTTGCCCTGGTACAGAATAAACGTAGCCAAATGCGGTCCCATGTAGCAGTCATTCACAGTTCCATGCCACCACGGTCATATACTGCACCTCGCCTCCGTCAGGCTCAGCCCAATACCGTATTCACGAACAGCCTCGGGCCACAGTCACACCAGTTCATTGCCACAGTCACGTACGACAACGTGCTACAGTCACGTCAGCCCTCTGCCACAGTCAAATAACCCCGTGCTACAGTCGTGTACGACCCCATGCCAGTCACACTTCATCCTTAATGTTACCAGGATTTTTAGATAGATTCATGTGGGGAATTCAGTATGAATCATTTATCATTAATTCCATTTAATGCGATGGTCTAGAGATTATAGTGTAATACACCATTATTAGCTTTTATGGAAAATTAACGAGCTTCCTGGTTTCACCGTATGATTCATCATAGTATATATATATATATATATATATATATATATATATATATATATATATATATATATATATTTTTTTTTTTTTTCTTTTCTTTTCTTATATTCAATACTTTGTCGCTGTCTCCCGCGTTAGCGAGGTAGCGCAAGGAAACAGACTAAAGAATGGCCCAACTCACCCACATACACATGTGTATACATACACGTCCACACACGCACATATACATACCTATACATCTCAACGTATACATATAAGTATATATATACACACAGACATATACATATATACACATGTACATAATTCATGCTGTTTGCCCTTATTCATTCCCGTCACCACCCCGCCACACGTGAGATAACAACCCCCTTCCCCCACATGTGCGCGAGGTAGCGCTAGGAAAAGACAACAAAGACCACATTCGTTCACACTGTCTCTAACTGTCAGTTATAATGCACCTGAAACCACAGCTCCCTTTCCACATCCGGGCCCCACAGAACTTTCCATGGTTTACCCCAGACGCTTCACATGCCTTGGTTCAATCCATTGACAGCACGTCGGCCCCGGTATACCAAATCGTCCCAATTCACTCTATTCCTTGCACGCCTTTCACCCTCCTGCATGTTCAGGCCCCGATCACTCAAAATATTTTTCACTCCACCTTTCCACCTCCAATTTGGTCTTCCACTTTTCCTCGTTCCCTCCACCTCTGACACATATATCCTCTTTTTCAACCTTTCCTCACTCAGTCTCTCCATGTGACCAAACCATTTCAAAACACCCTCTTCTGCTCTCTCAGCCACACTCTTTTTATTACCACACATATCTCTTACCCTTTCATTACTTACTCTATCAAACCAACTCACACCTCGTATTGTCTTCAAACATCGCATTTCCAGCACATTTACCCTCCTCCTCCGCACAACTCTGTCTATGGCCCACGCCTCGCAACAATATAACATTGTTGGAACCACTATTCCTTCAAATATACCCATTTTTACTTTCCAAGATAACGTTCTCGACTTCCACACATTCTTCAAAGCTCCCAGAACTTTCGCTCCCTCCCCCACCCTATGATTCACTTCAGCTTCCATGGTTCCATGCGCTGCCAAATCCACTCCCAGATATCTAAGACACTTCACTTCACTTCACTTCCTCCAGTTTCCCTCCATTCAAACTTACCTCCCAATTGACTTGTCCCTCAACCCTACTGTATCTAATAACCTTGCTCTTATTCACATTTATTCTCAGCTTTCTTCTTTCACACACTTTACCAGATTTAGGCACCAGCTTCTGCAGTTTCTCACCCGAATCAGCTACCAGTGCTGTGTCATCATCGAACAACAACTGACTCACTTCCCGAGCTCTCTCATCCACAACAGACTGCATACTTGCCCATCTTTCCAAAGCTCTAGTATTCACCTCCCTAACAACCCCATCCTTAAACAAATTAAACAACCATGGAGACATCACGCACCCCTGCCGAAAACCAACATTCACTGAGAACCAATCACTTTCCTCTCTTCCTACATGTACACATGCCTTGCATCCTCGATAAAAACTTTTCACTGCATCTAACAACTTACCTCCAATTTATATATTCTTAATACCTTCCACAGAGCATCTCAATCAACTCTATCATATGCCTTCTACAGATCCATAAATGCTACATACAAGTCCATTTGCTTTTCTAAGTATTTCTCACATACATTTTTCAAAGCAAACACCGGATCCACACATCCTCTACCACTTCTGAAACCACACTGCTCTTCCCCAATCTGATGCTCTGTACATGCCTTCACCCTCTCAAACAATACCCTCCTATATAATTTCCCAGGAATGCTCAACAAACTTAAACCTCTGTAATTTGAGCTCTCACTCTTATCCCCTTTGCCTTTGTACAATGGCACTATGCAAGCATTCCGTCAGTCCTCAGGCACCTCACCATGAGTCATACATACATTAAATAACCTTACTAAACCAGTCAATAATACAGTCACCCCATTTCGTAATAAATTCCACTGCAGTACCATCCAAACCTGCTGCCTCTTCCGCAAAGCTTTTACTACCTCCTCTCTGTTTACCAAATCATTTTCCCTAATCCTCTCACTTTGCACACCACCTCGACCAAAACACCCTATATCTGCCACTCTATCATCAAACACATTCAACAAACCTTCAAAATACTCACTCCATCTCCTTCTCACATCACCATTACTTGTTATCGCCTCCCCATTAGCCCCCTTCACTGATGTTCCCATTTGTTCCCTTGTCTTACGCACTTTATTTACCTCCTTTCAAAACATCTTTTTATTCTCCCTAGGATTTAATGATACTCTCTCACCCCAACTCCCATTTGCCCTCTTTTTCACCTCTTGCACCTTTCTTTTGACCTCCTGTCTCTTTCTTTTATACATCTCCCAGTCATTTGCACTATTTCCCTGCAAAAACCGTCCAAATGCCTCTCTCTTCTCTTTCACTAATAATCTTGCTTCTTCATATATATATATATATATATATATATATATATATATATATATATATATATTATCCAGCTCAGTTTTGAATCTCGAGTTAAACTCCACAACACTATCGTACCATCGGGGAAAAATCTCCACCATGTAAATACAGAGAAATGAAATTCTTGTCGAACTGGAACAAAACGCATGACTGCGTGTGGCTTTTTCCCAGGACAGCTTAGCTGGAAACAAAGTGCAATCTCTTATTTCCTCTGGAAATATTTTGTCGATTTGCGACTTTGCTGATGGAATGGGACAGGAATATTGAGGATTTGACTCAATGCTGGTAAAATCTCCTGAAACAATGAAAGAAAAAAAAAATGCTGACAAAAATGTCTCCGTGGATAATGACGAGCAAATGGCAGAATTCATGGAAAATGTGATATTTGATGCAAAAGGAAATATTGGAATACGTATTGGGTCACTTGAGGCAGACATTGTCCACACGCTCGGTGCATGAGACCATAATGCCCAGAGCAGGGAACACAGCGCAGTCTGCTGACGTGGGCACCTTAGGAAGCTAAGCAGTTACTTAGAGGAGTTGGTAAACTGGAGGATACAAAGAGGAGTTACAAGCACCACAGAAAGTAGAGAATAAGAGATAAAAGTGATGAGAAAGGCATGTGAGGAAAGTTTTTTTTTTTTTTACTGCCCTGTCCTTAGGGTATTATATATCTTTATACTTTCCCTCATTCCTCCGTACGTGTTCACTATTTCCCATATGAGCAAGATAGCATCATAAAACAGATGACTGAGCCGGACAGGATAAAATCCTCACATGGCTCCTTCCTTCATTCTTTGTACGGATAAAGATATCGGAGGGGAGGATTTCCGGCTTCTTAGGGACAGACTTCGCTGTATGTGCATTGTGCGGTTTACAAGCTGGGTCGGATGTTACTGTGATACCGAGTAGACACATGTATAGTGCTGAGTGACGAGATTGCAGTGTTAAGAAAGGAGGCAAGAAAGTTGTGAGGAGGAGTTATAGGAAGGAAAACAGGAAGAAACTGTGTTTTAGAATCATTACTCTTAAGTAGGATTCAGAAGCACCACAGAGAGATTGTCTTTCAGATTTGAGTTTATAGACGTACTTTTGATGAGACAAGACTTCGATCGCGGAATACAGGTTAGAGCGGAATGGAGGAAGAAATGGAGAAAGAGCGTAGGAGACGCGGTCGTAACCTTGGGAACGCCGCGCTGTTGATAGGGGAGGAGGCGGCAGGTCAGTATCAACAACAACCACGGAAATAACCCAGTCAGAGAGGAAGCTGAGTGAGTGAGGAAAGCCAAGATAGAGGAGTTTGGACCACTAGACCACGATGCCACAACCTTGAAAGAGCCTGAAATTGATATGGTGCATATGAACACGCACACAAATGGTACAAGGTTCGAGTCCTCGCTGCTGGAGAGCACTATGTATTATATAATACGTTGACATATGATTCTACAGAGTCTCTCGGGGAGGATGACCTGGTATTGGCAGGGCTGAACTCGATACCAGGTGTACCTTGGAGATGAGTACAACGAAGGGGAAGGTTGGAGGACCCACTTCCACCCTGACGATTGAACAGGAAAAGATTTTTACTCGTGGATTATCCTGAAGGTCACAGTGTCTGTTACGAAACTGGCGACGCTCAGTGAACTGAGGAGTGGGGTTGAGGTACCGTACAGCGGCACCCAGCATAAGCTTGTCCACAAGATTGTCGCTCTGTTGCAGGTCGGTTTAGCAATGCTTGTAAGCTGACGGTGAAGATCTTGAACATCTTGTGGATTCCCATGGTGTATAGGTTAGCGTTTCTGGCCTTGTCGCATTCACGGGCCGCCCAGGGTCAAGAGCATAGGTTCGAATCCCGGCTGTGGTAGTTGGTCCGTAGTCAACCCAACTGTTCATCCACACACGGAGGTTGGTTGATAAATTGGGTACCTAACTCCGGCTAGGATTATACACACACACACACACACACACATATATATATATATATATATATATATATATATTTTTTTTTTTTTTTTTTTTTATACTTTGTCGCTGTCTCCCGCGTTTGCGAGGTAGCGCAAGGAAACAGACGAAAGAAATGGCCCAACCCCCCCCCATACACATGTATATACATACGTCCACACACGCAAATATACATACCCACACAGCTTTCCATGGTTTACCCCAGACGCTTCACATGCCTTGATTCAATCCACTGACAGCACGTCAACCCCGGTATACCACATCGCTCCAATTCACTCTATTCCTTGCCCTCCTTTCACCCTCCTGCATGTTCAGGCCCCGATCACACAAAATCTTTTTCACTCCATCTTTCCACCTCCAATTTGGTCTCCCTCTTCTCCTTGCTCCCTCCACCTCCGACACATATATCCTCTTTGTCAATCTTTCCTCACTCATCATCTCCATGTGCCCAAACCACTTCAAAACACCCTCTTCTGCTCTCTCAACCACGCTCTTTTTATTTCCACACATCTCTCTTACCCTTACGTTACTCACTCGATCAAACCACCTCACACCACACATTGTCCTCAAACATCTCATTTCCAGCACATCCATCCTCCTGCGCACAACTCTATCCATAGCCCACGCCTCGCAACCATACAACATTGTTGGAACCACTATTCCTTCAAACATACCCATTTTTGCTTTCCGAGATAATGTTCTCGACTTCCACACATTCTTCAAGGCCCCCAGAATTTTCGCCCCCTCCCCCACCCTATGATCCACTTCCGCTTCCATGGTTCCATCCGCTGACAGATCCACTCCCAGATATCTAAAACACTTCACTTCCTCCAGTTTTTCTCCATTCAAACTCACCTCCCAATTGACTTGACCCTCAACCCTACTGTACCTAATAACCTTGCTCTTATTCACATTTACTCTTAACTTTCTTCTTCCACACACTTTACCAAACTCAGTCACCAGCTTCTGCAGTTTCTCACATGAATCAGCCACCAGCGCTGTATCATCAGCGAACAACAACTGACTCACTTCCCAAGCTCTCTCATCCCCAACAAACTTCATACTTGCCCCTCTTTCCAAAACTCTTACCTCCCTAACAACCCCATCCATAAACAAATTAAACAACCATGGAGACATCACACACCCCTGCCGCAAACCTACATTTACTGAGAACCAATCACTTTCCTCTCTTCCTACACGTACACATGCCTTACATCCTCGATAAAAACTTTTCACTGCTTCTAACAACTTTCCTCCCACACCATATATTCTTAATACCTTCCACAGAGCATCTCTATCAACTCTATCATATGCCTTCTCCAGATCCATAAATGCTACATACAAATCCATTTGCTTTTCTAAGTATTTCTCACATACATTCTTCAAAGCAAACACCTGATCCACACATCCTCTACCACTTCTGAAACCACACTGCTCTTCCCCAATCTGATGCTCTGTACATGCCTTCACCCTCTCAATCAATACCCTCCCATATAATTTACCAGGAATACTCAACAAACTTATACCTCTGTAATTTGAGCACTCACTCTTATCCCCTTTGCCTTTGTACAATGGCACTATGCACGCATTCCGCCAATCCTCAGGCACCTCACCATGAGTCATACATACATTAAATAACCTTACCAACCAGTCAACAATACAGTCACCCCCTTTTTTAATAAATTCCACTGCAATACCATCCAAACCTGCTGCCTTGCCGGCTTTCATCTTCCGCAAAGCTTTCACTACCTCTTCTCTGTTTACCAAATCATTTTCCCTAACCCTCTCACTTTGCACACCACCTCGACCAAAACACCCTATATCTGCCACTCTATCATCAAACACATTCAACAAACCTTCAAAATACTCACTCCATCTCCTTCTCACATCACCACTACTTGTTATCACCTCCCCATTTGCGCCCTTCACTGAAGTTCACATTTGCTCCCTTGTCTTACGCACTTTATTTACCTCCTTCCAGAACATCTTTTTATTCTCCCTAAAATTTAATGATACTCTCTCACCCCAACTCTCATTTGCCCTTTTTTTCACCTCTTGCACCTTTCTCTTGACCTCCTGTCTCTTTCTTTTATACATCTCCCACTCAATTGCATTTTTTCCCTGCAAAAATCGTCCAAATGCCTCTCTCTTCTCTTTCACTAATACTCTTACTTCTTCATCCCACCACTCACTACCCTTTCTAATCAACCCACCTCCCACTCTTCTCATGCCACAAGCATCTTTTGCGCAATCCATCACTGATTCCCTAAATACATCCCATTCCTCCCCCACTCCCCTTGCTTCCATTGTTCTCACCTTTTTCCATTCTGTACTCAGTCTCTCCTGGTACTTCCTCACACAGGTCTCCTTCTCAAGCTCACTTACTCTCACCACCCTCTTCACCCCAACATTCACTCTTCTTTTCTGAAAACCCATACAAATCTTCACCTTAGCCTCCACAAGATAATGATCAGACATCCCTCCAGTTGCACCTCTCAGCACATTAACATCCAAAAGTCTCTCTTTCGCACGCCTGTCAATTAACACGTAATCCAATAACGCTCTCTGGCCATCTCTCCTACTTACATAAGTATACTTATGTATATCTCACTTTTTAAACCAGGTATTCCCAATCATCAGTCCTTTTTCAGCACATAAATCTACAAGCTCTTCACCATTTCCATTTACAACACTGAACACCCCATGTATACCAATTATTCCCTCAACTGCCACATTACTTACCTTTGCATTCAAATCACCCATCACTATAACCCGGTCTCGTGCATCAAAACCACTAACACACTCATACAGCTGCTCCCAAAACACTTGCCTCTCTTGATCTTTCTTCTCATGCCCAGGTGCATATGCACCAATAATCACCCACCTCTCTCCATCAACTTTCAGTTTTACCCATATTAATCGAGAATTTACTTTCTTACACTCTATCACATACTCCCACAACTCCTGTTTCAGGAGTATTGCTACTCCTTCCCTTGCTCTTGTCCTCTCACTAACCCCTGACTTTACTCCCCAGACATTCCCAAACCACTCTTCCCCTTTACCCTTGAGCTTCGTTTCACTCAGAGCCAAAACATCCAGGTTCCTTTCCTCAAACATACTACCTATCTCTCCTTTTTTCACATCTTGGTTACATCCACACACATTTAGGCACCCCACTCTGAGCCTTCGAGGAGGATGAGCACTCCCCGCGTGACTCCTTCTTCTGTTTCCCATTTTAGAAAGTTAATACAAGGAGGGGAGGATTTCTGGCCCCCCGCTCCCGTCCCCTCTAGTCGCTTTCTACGACACGCGAGGAATACGTGGGAAGTATTCTTTCACCCCTATCCCCAGGGATAATATACATATACATATACATACACACACACACACACACACACACACACACACACACACATATATACATATGAAAAATGTAAGAAACAATTTAGAAAACTGAAACTTCTAGCTTGAAATGAATGAAAGAGAGAGAGAGAGAGAGAGAGAGAGAGAGAGAGAGAGAGAGAGAGAGAGAGAGAGAGAGAGAGCATTAATGGGATGGCCTTGATTAGGGCCTCAGTTGCCCGTGCCGTCTCTGCTAACAAAAAAAAAAAATCTGCGTAAATGAGCAGGTTGAGAGCATCGCCCATTTTGAGTTGGTTGATACAATCTTTTGACATATTTGTACAATGTAGTCAATATGTGTAAGAATTTTTGACTTGTAAAAGTCTTTCAACATAATGTTTTAGTGTGTAAAAACTACAACTGTGGAATAGAATGGCTGTAAACGGAAGGTAACTTCCACAATCTGAAGTTCGATCCTGTGCCAGCTATATGTTAGTGGGATGCGATGCGCCAGCCAGCCAGTCAGTTCTGCCCACAACACCAGACCAGTTGGCCATACAGCCCGCCTGCGACTCCATCCTCCCTCGTTCGTCCGTCTCCTCTCGTCGAGCCAGATTAAATGAATGACATTTGGTTCCCTGGTGAATATCATGCTCGGTGAAGTCGGCTTTGATAGTAGTACCGGATTCATTCGTCACATTTTCGTATTCCTTGTGGCATCTTTGACGTACGATAAACATCTGTGCTGAAGCAGTTTTTTTTTTTTTTTTATATCAGGTCATGTGTATGCGTGTGTTGTTGTTGAAAGCCTCGTTGGAGATGTCTCCTTGATACCAGCACTGGCGGGGGATCATTCAGTGCCTGGGGAGGCAAGGAAGGTTATATGTGTGTTCGGTGAAAGATAACGTGTTCCCTCCCACTGGCCTAGATTTAAGACTGTTTTGAATGTACGAACGTTAGTTAGTACAGTGTGCCAGAAGGTCGTAATGGTATGACCCCTTTTTGTGCTCATTTTCCTGACGTTTACTGAGAGAGAGAGAGAGAGAGAGAGAGAGAGAGAGAGAGAGAGAGAGAGAGAGAGAGAGAGGAGTGGGAGTCGGTGGAGCGACATTGGACCTGGGATAAACAGAACCATGCCACCTCACCTCCCCCTCCCTCACGAATCCTCATCCCTGTGCTTTACGTAACCTCATGACAACACAGGTGCCGAAAACACACACACACACACACACACACACACACACACAATAGACCTTTTGTTTTCGCAGTTTATGGAACTAAAAGAGATGTAGCCAAGTGTGGAGATATATGATTCTCTTCATGAAATAGTCTGCCTGCCTTCCTTCCTTCCTTCCTTCGCCATCAACCCACTGGAACAAACCGACACATTTTTTTTTGTGTGTGTTTTCCGGGAACAGTTGTGCAATGGAGTGTGTGGTGACCAGTGTAGGGATGATTGTGTGGTGACCAGTGTAGGGATGATTGTGTGGTGACCAGTGTAGGGATGATTGTGTGGTGACGAGTGTAGGGATGATTGTGTGGTGACCAGTGTAGGGATGATTGTGTGGTGACCAGTGTAGGGATGATTGTGTGGTGACCAGTGTAGGGATGATTGTGTGGTGACCAGTGTAGGGATGATTGTGTGGTGACCAGTGTAGGGATGATTGTGTGGTGACGAGTGTAGGGATGATTGTGTGGTGACCAGTGTAGGGATGATTGTGTGGTGACGAGTGTAGGGATGATTGTGTGGTGACCAGTGTAGGGATGATTGTGTGGTGACCAGTGTAGGGATGATTGTGTGGTGACCAGTGTAAGGATGATTGTGTGGTGACGAGTGTAGGGATGATTGTGTGGTGACCAGTGTAGGGATGATTGTGTGGTGACGAGTGTAGGGATGATTGTGTGGTGACCAGTGTAGGGATGATTGTGTGGTGACCAGTGTAGGGATGATTGTGTGGTGACCAATATAGGGATGATTGTGCTGTGGCGAGTGTAGGGATGATTGTGTGGTGACCAGTGTAGGGATGATTGTGTGGTGACCAGTGTAGGGATGATTGTGTGGTGACGAGTGTAGGGATGATTGTGTGGTGACGAGTGTAGGGATGATTGTGTGGTGACCAGTGAAGGGATGATTGTGTGGTGACGAGTGTAGGGATGATTGTGTGGTGACCAGTGTAGGGATGATTGTGTGGTGACCAGTGTAGGGATGATTGTGTGGTGACGAGTGTAGGGATGATTGTGTGGTGACGAGTGTAGGGATGATTGTGTGGTGACCAGTGTAGGGATGATTGTGCTGTGGCGAGTGTAGGGATGATTGTGCTGTGGCGAGTGTAGGGATGATTGTGCTGTGGCGAGTGTAGGGATGATTGTGCTGTGGCGAGTGTAGGGATGATTGTGTGGTGACGAGTGTAGGGATGATTGTGTGGTGACGAGTGTAGGGATGATTGTGTGGTGACGAGTGTAGAGATGATTGTGCTGTGGCGAGTGTAGGGATGATTGTGTGGTGACCAGTGTAGGGATGATTGTGTGGTGACCAGTGTAGGGATGATTGTGTGGTGACCAGTGTAGGGATGATTGTGTGTTGACCAGTGTACGTAATGGGAGGGCATGAAGATGGGAGATAACAGTCGACCTGACGGTATTATTACGAGTTGGTTGGATGGAGGACACAGAATAGGATCCTGCTCTCCTGGTGTACAGCATATTGAGATGGAGACATGTTAGTTAAGCAGAAGGCTCATCCCCACTACCCACTCCCTTTGTTGCATCAGCCAGCAGGGAAAATAGTAGCTGCGGAGGAGCAACACATAATTTGAGACTGTACTCTAGAATAGATATTCTCTAGGATCACATGAATAGATATTCTCTAGGATCACATGAATAGATATTCTCAAGGATCACATAAATAGATATTCTCAAGGATCACATAAATAGATATTCTCAAGGATCACATGAATAGATACTCTCTAGGATCACATGAATAGATATTCTCTAGGATCACATGAATAGATATTCTCTAGGATCACATGAATAGATATTCTCTAGGATCACATGAATGGATATTCTCTAGGATCACATGAATAGATACTTTCTAGGATCACATGAATAGATATTCTCTAGGATCACATGAATGGATATTCTCTAGGATCACATGAATAGATATTCTCTAGGATCACATGAATAGAATACACATTCTGGTCTACTTTCAATCGTTCACTTCTCCTGGGTGGCTGGATTTCCACTTTATCTGAAAAGTAGCCGAAATACATGCGTAATATATTGTCACTGGTGAATAAGCTTATTCACTGATGACTGATATCATGACGGGATGCGTCTAACGAAGATGTGTGTGTTGACTGTCCTCACCATTGCAGTAACTGGTGACCGTGTATCCCAGTGATCTTTAGCTCTGCTGCTGGTTAAAAAAAAAAAAAAAAGCATCTCGTGTCGATGTTGTCTTTACATTATCGTCTCTTCCTGAGAATTGAATCTATGTTATTGGGGAGAAATGCTCGCGAGTTACGTTGTCGAAGTTAAGCATTTCGAAATGTTCTATCTTCCCTCAGTCTGGAGAACGCAGGTTCTTTTAGGTATAATAATTTAGGTATAATGATTCAGGTATAATAATTTAGGTATAATGATTTAGATATAATAATTTAGGTATAATGATTTAGGTATAATAATTTAGGTATGATAAATTAGGTATAATGATTTAGGTATAATAATTTCGTATATGCGAGACTTTCATCATGAAGTACCTAAATTGGTTTTGTGGCTTTTCTTTGTATGCGGTCTAGTCTTTCTTCATCTTTCATAAATCTAATGACTTGAACTAAGCAGAGTATGGGGTAAATGCTGTATCTTTGCATTTGATCTTGTTCATAATAATTTGTGAAGCTTACACATTATTTGCTTTCTCATTTGCAGCTAGTCATTGCTGTGCATATTTCAGGTCATTACTGATTACCACTTCTCACACTTGTAATAATTAGATAACAAACATTTCATATTTAGTATCATAATCACCAAAATGCATTTGCATTTATCTTCAAAATCCATTTAACCCATGTCTCTGGCCGCTCGCTGTCTCTTGTCAATTTTCTCTTTTCCGTGGTTGAGTTTTCGTAATTCAGTGTCTTCATCAAACATTTTTCGTTATTATTTTTTTCCCCTTTTAATCTCGTGTCTTCTACAAAGTTTCGAGTTCCTAGTGTTGACTCTTCTCTCAAGATGGCTGGCTGGTACTGGCAGTGGTAAGTGAGGGATGTAGGAATGATCCATCAGCTACCTGGTGAGCCACGCTATCTCATCGTTTGGTTACCGTCAATTGCTTTAACAAAGTGTGTGAGCCAGCCAGCCAGCCCTCCCGCCCGTCCGCCTCGCACAGGAACTGATATTAACCTGAGCCTTGTGAATCAGTTTTGGATCAGCGATGTTGTGCATGGTTATGAGTTGGTGTGCGCAGGGTTATGTGATGTTGCGCATGGTTATGTGATGTGTGCATGGTTATATGATGTTGTGCATGGTTATACAATGTCGTGCATGGTTGTATATACGATGTTGTACGTGGTTATAATCCGATGTTGTACATGGTTATTCGATATTGTGCGTGGTTATTCGATGTTTTGCATGGTTATCTGATGTTGTGCATGGTTAAATTTCATACATAACGTTGTTTGGAAGTCATATGTACAACAAGGAAGTGCATTTTTGGATCCAATTTATTGCACCTAAGACAATGTAACTCAATAAAGTCATATATATATATATATATATATATATATATATATATATATATATATATATATATATATAGAATCTACGTTAGTTTTCTGTTATTTATTATCTTCAGAAGATAATGCATTTTTTCCCTCGATTATTGTTACTACTATATGACTCATAGCCGAAGTAAGATTAACGGGTCGATGCCTCTGGGTGATTTTTTTTTTTTTTTCTATCTGTAAATGCGCGAGCTTCCAAGGTCATCTGCACCGTGCCTTCAGTGTGAGGCTGGCAATGAGATGACGACTGTGGGCTTGATTTTAGGGCGTCGAGTGAGTGTTGGGTTGATTGCTGGGTACCGAACGATGGAGGGCTGAACTCTGTCTGCTTCTTGTGTCGTGTCGAAGTAAAGCATCAGTTGGAGACGAAAGTTCTGTGTTAAGTTAGACCGTGCGTGAAATGTATATTTAAAAGAAAAGGGTTTAAGAAACAGGCAAGAGGGAAGAGGAGGGTCAGAAGAATAATCAAAGAATTCTGGAGGAAGGAGAAAGGCCCCCCCCCCCTTTTTTTTTTTTGAAGGTGGAGGTCGTAGCTAGTATGGAAGACGTAAGGAGGTCTATTATGGAGTTCCCAATTCTGACGGAGTAGGTAAGGGAAGGAATCCCTCATCACAGTAGTTTTATTGTGTCACACAGTAACCGTGTGGCGTCATGGCCTCTCGATAAAACAAAGACATTGGGTTCGATTCTCATTCCTTCTGTGGCTCCACTTTGGCTGACTCTGGCGTTCCCTAAAACTTCCGACACTTATATTCTAATTTTATGTCCTTTCTTTTGATATCTTTTTGCACGGTCCAAAATGTACTTTGCTTTCCAGACACATGCAATTGCGTAATGACCCGACGACATTCTTGACTTTACTTTCGAATTTGTATTTGTCCTTCTTCGCGTATTTCACTTGTGGTTAATAGGCTAAACTTTTTCCTTTTTCCCAGAAACGGGCAAAGAAGGGAGACCCTTATATTCCTTGGTAGATTTAAGGGAACCCCACCCATGTTATATCTTCTGATCAATCGTATGAGTTTGAGAAAGGTGTAACACTGGGGTTCATCTCCAAGCTCACCTCATTTGGCTTTTCCTTCCTCGCTCTGGACTCTTATACCTAGCTAGCCTCCTCTTTGGCCAATCTAATCTGGGCAGTTACTGGCGAATGAACCTCTTTCATTCCCTGTCAACAACGTTGACCCTCTAGGTTCTGTCCTGTCTCTTATGATCTTCCTCATTTTTTGCTCAATTATTTTTCTACAGATAGCTCAGACGGCATGAGTAACTGTTTACCCTCATCTAGGCTACACACACACACACACACACACACACACACACACACACACACACACACACACACACACACACACATATATTCACATACACACACACACACACAGACACAAACATACACACACACACCCACACACACCCTAGCCTAAGCCACATAACGAATTATCGACCAGCCTCCAGGGGAGGATAAACATCTGGGCTGACTGTGGACCGACTGTCGCCACGAGGATTCGAACCTATGCATTCGACCCGTGAATGCGTCACCGTCAGGAACGCTCATCGCTACACCAGCAGCTGAAATTAGTACCGTCTGTAAGTGTTTCCCTGACGCCTCAGGCGCCGAGAGAGCAGTGTGTGTGTCTGTGTGTGTGTGTGGAGGGGGGGGGGAGGGGTGGAGATCTGCCTCTCTTATCCTGTGTCCTTTAATATGAATGAATTAGGCCACTGTCCCTCGTCCTTCAGCACTGGGACGTCATCACACACCGCGGGGCCTTGTGGAGTGTCTCCCATGTACTCCCGTGTCCACGCGCCACCACACACACACACACACACACACACACACACACACACCACACCACACACTCGTCGCCCAACAATCAGACCCACATCGGCTCTCGTAAAAACGCCAAATGAGAGTCGTTCTGTGTCTTGGGTAGAAAAGCGAAGGAAGGAAGGAAGACAGAGCACTTTATGTGGAGGATTACATCCCCAGCAGTTGACTGCTCTCCTTTCAGTTCCGTACCATGCACACAAAAGATATCTATTGTATCTTTTAAGTTATTTGAGTTTAGAGACGGACGTTTCCGACGCTCGGGTTACGTAAACTGTGTTAAGGGATCCGTGTGGACGACTGACGTACTGCTACTACTACTACTACTACTACTGCTGCTGATACCATCCGGAGCCTGATGATGATGTCCTCCTACTGACCAGTATGATCAGACTTGGATTATCACCTCTCTCTCTCTCTCTCTCTCTCTCTCTCTCTCTCTCTCTCTCTCTCTCTCTCTCTCTCTCTCTCTCTCTCTCTCAACGTGAAATTCACAGCACTAGAAAAAGAAAAAAAGACAAAAAAAAAAGTCAGACTCGTAAGAAATATTTTTACCCCCCTAACAATTAACATTATTACCTTCAGTGATCTTCATCACCAGGGATAATTATGTATATATATATATATATATATATATATATATATATATATATATATCTTTCTTTTTCTTTCTTTTAAACTATT